>NC_057797.1:345978600-346005767 GCF_018294505.1 Triticum aestivum | reverse complement strand
GGGCCGGCGCCGGGCCTGGCGGGCCGCGGCGGTGGAGGCGGTGGCGGCGCCACTTGGCGCGATGGGAGTGGGCGGCGGCGATGTGTCTGGCCAGGGCGGACGTGTCCGGCCGGCGCGGAGATGATTTTTAGGGTTTCAGACGAGGGAATCCGGATTTTCGGGGAGAGGCCTTTAAATAGAGGTAGAGGGAGTTAGGAGAGTCCAAATGAGGTGCGGTTTTCGGCCACACGATCGTGATCGAACGCTTTAGATGATGGAGCAGGTTTATGTTGGTTTTGGGCCAAATTGGAGGGGTGTTGGGCTGCAACACACACGAGGCCTTTTCGGTTCCTCGGTTAACCGTTGGAGTATCAAACGAAGTCCAAATGATATGAAACTTGACAGGCGGTCTACCGGTAGTAAACTAAGGCCGCGTGACAAGTCTCGGTCCAATCCGGAAATGTTTAATCCCCACACACGAAAGAAAGGTAGAAATGACCACCGGAGGAGAACGAAGCGCCGGAATGCAAAACGGACAACGGGGAAAATGCTCAAATGCATGAGACGAACACGTATGAAAATGCAATGCACATGATGACATGATATGAGATGCATGACAACGATAACCACACACGGAGACAAAGACCCGAACCCGAGAAAATATAATAACTTAACGCCGGAAACGGCAAGAGTTGGAGTACAAATTGGGAAAGTTACATCCGGGGTGTTACAACGAAATTCCCCCTCTTCCTCCATATATACAACCCTTAGGGCGTCGTTTAGACTTTGAGTTTTGTTTAGATTAAAGGTTCGCCATAGCTGCAACTTCGCGTACTTCGTTTGTGTTCAACAACCAGACCAAGACGTCACAGAACCCCACCTTGATCAATAAAGCTTTCATCTTATATTCACAATATCCATATTGCAATCTCAGTTTCTTGCTTATTCTTCATTTGCTTGCAGGAAATAGACCCTCGTGGTCAGGTTGATCATGCTCCGACGTGGTCAATAACCTCTCAGAGTTGGTTTAGCGATTGCTAAGGCGCGACGTCCTCGCACGGTCGTAGTCGGACGTCAAAGTCTACTCCTCCAAAAACGATAATCGCCATCTTATCGAAAGACGAGACACCTTTGCCTCTATCACCTTCATCTTGTTTGGAACCTTGATAGAACAAATAGACTTCTAGGTTTTCATAATAGCTGCACCATCCGACACCATTCCACGTCCAGAAGCACTATGCACCCTTTGGAAACGAGCAGTCCGAGCCGAGTTATACGCTGAGTGTACAAAGTATTCCCCAAATCTCGTGTGAGGCCATCTCATGTAATCATCATCACCATGTCGACCAACAAGGAGCAACAGAATCTCATTGGCAATGTTCTCATTGAAGAACGCTCAAACCATGTCCTCACACCAGGTACCTTGGTCCTCATCTAGGAGACACTTGACCGTAGCCATAGACGGTATCTAAGACACCGTTTGAAGTAGGTCCAGTGGCGTGGGCAATATCCAGTGGTCATCATTAATACGAACAACTGATCCATTGCCAATGCCACATTGTACCCCCTACTTCAGTAGCTCATGACTAAATAATATATTGCGCCAGGTGTAAGAGGCAGATCGAGGTGCTATAGCATGCCAGAAATCGTCGTGAGGAAAGTATCTGCTTTTGAGAACACAGGCGTAGAGGGATTCTGGTGAGGTGAGAATGCGCCAGCCTTGCCGTCCAAGCATGGCCTGATTGAACAAGACCATATCGCGAAATCCCATCTCGCTAAGAAACTTATGTGTGGTTAGCCATTCCCATGACCTCCAGTGCAGTTTTTTCTTCCCATCCTCGCAGCCCCACCAATGGTTCGCGATGATTTGTCTGAATTTCCCACAAGTTGCGATTGGAAACTGAAAGCAGCTCATGACATGCACTGGAATTACTTGAATGACAGACTTAAAAAGCGCCTCCTTGCCCGCACGGGATGTGGGACGATTCGACCAAGCATGCATCTGCTGCCATGCCCTATCGGGCCAAATATTGAAAGTGGCCATAAACGACTGTCCAACCTCAACGAGCATTCCCAAATATGTTTTCTAAAGTGCTTCACTACTGATTCCCAATTGAGATTTGACTCGAGTCTTCACCGCTGCATCACAATGGTTTCCAAAGAACATGGAAGACTTCTCTTTATTGATGAGTTGGCCAGAACCACTGCGTACATGTCCAGTGTAGCCTCTAGAGCAGCCACACTCTGTGGATCACTTCTCGCAAAGAAGATGCTGCCATCATCGAAGAGAAGATGTGAGATAGGTGGGCCATGACGCCCGTTACGAATACCTTGGAGCTCGCCACATCTCTCATTCCGTAGTAACAGATTTGACAAACCTTCAGTGCAAAGAAGGAACAAGAAGGGGTTGATTGGATCACCTTGGCAGATACCATGTGAAGGAACAACAACTTCAGTAAGTTCACCATTAACCCTGACGGCATACCAGACATTAGTGACACAACACATCACGGTATCAATCCAGGCCGGAGCAAAGCCAAGCTTCAAAATACAACCATGAAGATAACACTACTCAACACGATCACATGCCTTCATCATATCAATCTTCAGAGCAAAATATGGTTTTTTTCACCCATTGACGATGAATAGTATGCATGCATTCATAGGCAATCAAGGGATTATCCATGATAACTCTGCCTGGGACAAACACACTTTGATAATCAAAAAAGACCACCGACATGATTTTTTTGAGATAGTTAGCCAAAAACCTTTAATGCGATTTTGTAAAGGACGTTGCATAGACTAATAGGACGGAAGTTCTTCAATTGTTTTGGCCTCACAACCTTAGGGATAAGCACAATCAATGTATCACAAAAACCCTTCGGAATCGGCCGTCCTTCCAGGAAGCTTCGAACAGCCTGACAAATGTCTTCCTCTGGGAAAGCCCAGTGAGTTTGATAAAACAAAGCTGGAAATCCTTCCGGGTCGGGCGCCTTAGTAGGACCCATCTGAAATAAAGCTGATTTGATTTCCCTATTAGTGTAGGGTCTGCACAATTCTTCATTCATGTCCGTGCGGCACCTTTTGAGGGATGGAGGCTAGAATATCATTAATCACAGCACAAGGTTCAGATGTGAACAATTTATCATAGAAACCTTGTACCATACGTTTGATCTTCCCCTGCGAGTTACAAACTGAGCCATCATCCAACAGGAGAGCAGAGATTCTATTAGCTCGATGTCTTGCAGCTGACCGGGCGTAGAAAAACCCTGTGTTTCTGTCCCCTTCATAAAGCCAGTCAACACGAGAACGTTGACGCTCCATAATTTCCTCCCAATCAAACAGCTCGCAAAGGCGACCTTCAATAGTCCGCTCCTATGGCCTCTGAAACAGGAGAGGATCGAATCGTATTTAGCTTCCGTTCCAACTTCTGAATCTGCTTACAAACACACCCAAAGGAGTCTTGACTCCAAGTACGTAGGCAACCAGCCACACGATTCAGATTTGACCAGGTAGAGTATAAGGACATAGAACCGTCTCTTCCATCCTCCCAAGCCCGCTCCACGGTTTCCTTGTAGTCATCACCTCCCAGCCACATAGCTTCAAACTTAAAAGCCCGTTGGATAGGCATAGACCGCCACACGGAGTTATCTTGTGAACAGTTGGATCAGAACTGCGTAATGGTCAAATGTAGTGATGATGACATTCTCCACGTAACAACCATCAAATAACCGCGTAAATTCCCCATTGGCGACACCTCAGTCAAGGCGAACTTTCACATGACTATCAGCGCCATGTGAATTTCGGACGCGAGAAACCGAAAATCCCCTGGGCCGCCTCCTCTCTTCTCAGCCGGGAGATTGGATGATTTCTCACGTTTTACTTAGTGATTAGATGATTTGCCCCATTGTAGTTAGGATTAGATGATTTGCCCCATTTTTCTTTGATCTTTTGATCATTTGCCCTAACCCGTATTTTGATGAATTCACAATTGTTTTAATTATGAAAATGGACGTGGAATGACCTCTCTGCCCCCATGGCAGATTGCAATTTTTCTGCCTAATCTTCTCTCTACCTGGTTCGACCGCAGTTTGTCTCGTGCAGCTCGTCCTACTCGGCTACTCCTACTGAACCACTGAATTGACAAAGCACGCGCAACTGGGAACACATAGCGGTGCTGCAGCTGGGTGGCCCGTCCGCTGCCACTGCTGCTCGATGGCTCAACGGCCCGACGACTTCCTCCGCACCCTGGTGGCTCCCGCTGCGCTCGACAGCCTGACAGCTTCAGTTGCTGCTTCGACGGCCCGACAGCTCTCTCCGCACCCCGGCGGCTTTGGTTGCTGCTCGACGGCCCGACGGCTTTGGTTGCTGCTCGACGGCCCGACGACTCTCTCCGCACTCCGGCGATCTCTCCACAGACTAGCAGACCGACAGCTCCCTCTGTTGCTCTGTGGCAGGACGGTCGCCAGGCGATCGGGTGACCCGTATTTCCTTGCCCACTCGATCCCCTTGCTCCTCTTGATTATGCAACATGCAACTGTGAAGAGAGAATTAGTGTTTGAGCAGTGCAGCGTGAAGCTTGGCAAAGAGATCCACTCATCCGGAGCGCCAGTCACTGCAGGCTCGTTGTTCTTGCCACCGCCGTCGTCGTGAAACATCACGGCTCATGTCAATTTGTGAAGTTTCCGGAGTCAACTGGCCCGCCGTGGTGGCATGACCGCATGAGTCGGTCGTGCCCAAGGAGAGGAATACATGATGATACTGGTTGTGTGTATATAGATTAGTCTGTTGGTGTGAATTGAAAGCGACCAGCCATAGGGGCATAATGGTCATTCCACGTCAATTTTCATAATTAAAATAATTGTGAATTCATCAAAATAGAGATTAGGGCAAATTATCAAAAGATCAAAGAAAAATGGGGCAAATCATCCTATCACCAAATAAAACGTGGCAAATCATCCAATCACCAAAATAAAACGTGGCAAATCATCCAATCTCCCCTTCTCAGCCGGTCGGGCACGTGACCGAGCCAACCGCACCCACTTCAAACCCTAGCAAGCCTTTCTCCTCTCCCCGAAGCTTCCAGAAGCGGCGCGCATGGAGTCCTCCGCCTCCGGCGACGGCTCCTCTGCCACGACGGCTGCTGTTGCTGCGGCAGCAGCGGTGGCGTCGTCCTCATCGGGCCCCTCCACCTCTGCCTCCGCCTTCTCCGCCGGTGTCTCGGGTGGGGCAAGCGCCACCCACTACCTCGCCAAACGCGTGCTCCATGGCAGCGCCGTGCAGCACGTCGCCCGGGGCCACTTCCGCTCGGAGCACCTTTGGGAGATCGTCCTCTGCAAGGTCTGCTCCTCCTCCTCTCCCCTCCCCGACCCTGCTTGCCTAATCACGGGCTGTAGTGGAGAGCTTCGATACGTGAAGGGCTCGGTCATGGTTTCCTTGTCAGTCCAGTGGGAAGGGGTGCTCCTGTGTGCCGCACAGTTTGGGCTTGGAGGTCTGGATCCGGGCGGGTTTGCTTATTGCTCCCCTCGTAGTACTAGAAGTAAATAGGTGAGGAATTTGTCGCCGGTTTTGTGGGAACTTGTAGACACAAACAGATCGTGGTCATTCAATCAATTGGGTTGGCTAACACTGTCTCGGTTCAGCAGCGTAATAATTTGGAACATTTTATCTCGGTAATGTGGCGTCTTCTTTCTCCATTTCTCAATCTACTTGGAGTATGGTCATAGTAAAACCTGAATCAGAAGGTCGGACACTCATAGAAATGTTTTTAACGCTACATATGTCACCAACAGGGAAGTGTATCCAACAAAAGAACTGCTGTACATATCAATCTCTTGTTGTAAGGCTGATGTATTATTTGTGCATGATGCTGTTGTTGCTTCTTGCTTATTATTACTCTGTATTTTACTGAAAAGTTGGTTATTGCTGCAGGGAACTTCACTTGAATTAGTTGTGGTTGGTGAGGATGGTGTTTTACAGTCAATCTGCGAGCAAAGTACATTTGGGATTGTAAAAGATGTTGGTGTCTTGGATTGGCGCTTTAAACACTTCGGTATCTGGCCTGAGGTTCTGTTCATTTTTGCAACAAAGCATAATACTTTGCATCTCTTCTTGTGCTCGTCTTTGTTTTAATTGCTTTTTGAGGTGTTAACATGTTGAATGATATTTAATTGCTGTATTTTTCAGATTGAAGGGAAAGAAATTCTGGTTCTACTCTCTGATTCTGGAAAGCTTTCTCTTCTTTACTTCTGTTGTCAGATGCATAGGTCAGTCCTGGTCCTTGTTAGTTTATCAATGCTCTTTTCTTCGATGCAAATTTGAGCTCCTTATTATGCAGCAAACAATTTGTTGCAAATTAGTATGTTGTACTCTAGCAGTATTCTGATTATAGGTAACCGGGTCCTTGTGAGACTTGAAGAAGTTAGAAGATAGCATGCACTTTAGAGATAGGGAGAAATGTGTATTTTTGTATATAGGATAGGATGCATATCACTTTCAGCATCCTTTTTTTTTGCGAAATATATCACTTTCAGCATCCAACTCACCTGCTGAAATAGCAACTAGAATTTCGGAATCTGGAAGCATGTACATACTATACTGCAAACAGTAGCAAGAATTTGAGCGGATTGCAATACTCTTTTACTAATTCTACAAAGTACCTTGGTTTGTTGCCTATCGTTGCAAACTTTTAAGTTACTTTTACACATCCCCCTATGGGCTTCTAGTGTAGCAAGTGGGAACAAAGCTCATAACAATGGTTCGATGCTTCCAGCTCTACACTTTCCAGACGAAATAAACAGAGTGAGGCGATTCCTGTAAATAAATTTAATAACCTGGTTCAGTATTTGAGGGCAGGCCTGGTGTGTGGTGAAGTCCTCCCCACTTGTGCCAAGAGGTCCTGGGTTCGAACCAGCCTCTCTGCATTGGACTTTGCAGGGGTAAGACTAGGTTCCATAATCCCTTCCCAGACCCCACCTTGTGTGGGAGCTTCTATGCACTGGGTCTGTCCTTTAACCTGGTTCAGTATTTATGGAAGCATGTTATCTGCTGGTTCTTAATCAAACCTAACGTGAACTTAGTTGGTGGTATTTAGGCATGGAAGTTTCATTCTGCACATATGTCGTTGTGTTTGAGATTGATTGGAGTTGCTTAGATTCTTTGTCCACTATTCAGATAACTATTATTGATAGGCATTAATTTTTTGTAGGTTTATTCCAATTGGAAATATCGAGTTATCTAAACCAGGAAATATGAGGGATCAACTGGGAAGAATTTTGGCTATAGACCACGAGTGAGTGAAAGTTCGTCTTGTGCTGAATCTTATGTTCATGGAAGTGACAGAATGCTTGTTACACCAGAGCTCTGGTATTCTGTTATCAGTCAGTGATATATTAATCCTTACACCACTCATACTTTCTTTAGAGCAATTATTTTCTTTACGTCTTCCGTTATAAATTGTCTCAATCACTGGAATTTATTATAGTGCACTTGTGCACAGAGCATCTTTGCAAGATTTTAGGCCTATTATTTGTCTTTATCTGCAGTGCAGGCTTTATTTTGCAGCTGTCTGTCTATTAGGTGGGAGTAATTGATTATGTGGCATGAGGAAATATCTGTTTAGTTTTTGACGCTACACTTCCTGTTCGTGTCTTGAGGGTTGATAATTGATGCTTCTTTGACTCCAGAAATAATACTACTGCATTCCTAATGCAACGTTCTGGTTATCAGGTTACAATATTGATAGGAAAACCCCTATGGACCTTATATTTGAAGGATGTAATCCAAGAAAATATTTGAACTATGTAAAATGGTCCTTCAGTGACTTGTGAGGCATTTTACGGATGTCCTCTTTTGATTCTGATTATCGATATATATATTCATTAGGAAGATTTGTTAATTGTGCAAAGCTTTCATGTGCATATGAACATGATACTGTAGACTGCAGTCATCAATGAATTTTCCTAAATGATGTTTGCATGACCTTTTGAGCGCTTGGAAAATGGATCTTGTCATCAAGTTATTGACATTTGTTGTGTCTTTTGTTATCAGCTCTGCTTGGGTTGCTATTAGTGCGTATGAGGATGCATTTGCTGTTGTGCGTGTTGGAAGGACTCAGCATGTTTATGGTCCAAATAAAGGTAATTTCTTTTACAAGGTGGCTATTGAATATAAATAGTGCCTTTCCTACTTCTGTTGCTCAAGCCCAATCTAATCTAGTACATTATTCCAGATTTGAAGATCTTCCATGTCATAATTTGAGAAATATTTTTATCCACCAGAAATTGTAGAGAAGGCAAAAATCGTGCATGCTGTATATAAGACCAGTGATATCCGCGGTACGGTTTGGAGCATGTGCTTCATGAGGACTCGCTGCTCGATGGATGAATATTACCCAGTTGTGGCAATGATAATTAACAGGTTTGCTCTTGGCTCGTTACATGCAGCTGCTATTTGATTTTTTTGTACCATCAGTTGCTATTCAGTTCCCCAGTATGGTTGTGCAAGTGGCATAGTTTCTTTGTTTCAGGAAGGGCTCTGATGCGAATGACTTGTCAATGTATGCACTAGCTGCCAACGATGGTGGTATCCAGTACCTATCTGGTTACTCAGAACCCGGACCTTTGGCGCTTGAGATCGCTGAAATTCCTCAGCTGGATGGCTTTGGACTTCTATTTCGTGCTGGTGATATTCTAATTGTGGATCTTAGGGACCCAAAGGACATCTGCTGTACCATTAGAATAAGCATGACAGGCAGTCTGGTTGGAGAACAAATCAGTGTTGAAGATTCATGTCGAGGATTAGATGTTGATGACGATGTTGCTGCTTGTGCTTTGCTAGAACTGAGAGATTCTGGAAATAACATAATGATGGACGACAGTTACATGGCTATTGATGGTGCTGATAACCCAGGAAGCATGAAATCAAGGGTTATTTGCTCATGGAGCTGGGAGCCGGATGCCATGCGAGGACAACCGAGGCTGATCTTTTGCTTGGATGATGGAGAATTTCATATTCTGGAATTTAATTGGGATACAGAAGGATTGAAGGTATTGCCTGAGCGTGTCCATAGGGGTTTGCCTTGTAAACCTCTTTTATGGATGGACAGAGGAATGATAGCAGGGTTTGTAGAGATGGGAGATGGAATGATCCTTCATCTTGAACATGGTAGACTGGTGCATAGAAGTACAGTTCAGAATGTAGGACCAATATTGGATTTAGCAATTGCTGACTACCATGGTGAGAAGCAGGATCAGTTGTTTTCATGTTGTGGAATGTGCCCTGAGGGATCATTGCGTGTTATAAGGAATGGTGTCAATGTGGAGAAACTTCTGAGGACTGAACCTATTTATCAGGGTGTTACTGGTTTGTGGACATTGAGAATGAAGAAAACTGATACATATCACTCTTTTCTTGTATTGGCATTTGTTGAGGAAACAAGAATACTATCAGTTGGACTGAGTTTTAATGACATCAGTGATGCTGTGGGATTTCAGACTGAGGTTTGCACTTTGGCATGTGGTTTAATAGCTGATGGTTTACTTGTGCAAATTCACAGCAAAGGCGTAAAGCTTTGTTTGCCTACATCATATGCTCACCCTGAGGGTGCCACCTTAACTTCTCCAGTTTGTGTTGACTGGTATCCTGATGTCACTATCAGTGTTGGTGCTGTTGGACATGATGTTGTTGCTGTTGCTACATCAAATCCTTGTTGCCTATATATTCTCAGGGTCAGACCATTATCTTCACTCCAGTACGAGTTGTATGAGACACAGCATGTCCAATTGCAATATGAAGTATCTTGCATATCCATTCCGGAGGAGGACTTGAGACTTAGAACGTCATCTTCTGCTTTTGGTGGTGATTTTAGGAAGAGAAAAGGGAATAATTCTGCTGCTGAAGTTGATGTTCGCATGTTTGCTGTCATTGGAACTCATAAACCTTCTGTGGAAGTCATCTCATTGGAACCTGATGAAGCATTTAGGCTGCTCTCTATTGGGTCTATATCAGTGAACAATGCGCTCGGTGCTCCAGTTAGTGGCTGTATACCCGAAAATGTTCGTTTTGTAGCATCTGAGAGGTTCTACATTCTCGCAGGTCTAAGAAATGGCATGCTACTCAGGTTTGAGTCAGGAACAAGCAAAGACCAGTATCTCCCTGGTTCCTTTTACAAGGAGTCTTTTGCACCTTCTCTTAATGCTCTCCTTCAGTTGGTTGCTATAAGGCACATTGGAATTACCCCTGTAGGCTTGGTACCATTGCATGATTCAGCTAATTCTGATATTATTGTTCTCAGCGATAGGTCTTGGCTATTATATGCTAGTAGACACAGCTTGGCATATTCATCCATCTCATTTCTGCCTGCGTCCCATGTGACTCCAGTATCTTCTGTGGATTGCCCCAGCGGCCTGCTATTTGTTGCAGAGAACTGTTTACATTTGGTAAGTTACTAGGACTTTGTTGAATCCACAAAGCAAAACATGTGTGCACACCTTCTCTTGTGAGGGATCAGGGTGATTGCGTTATTGCTCATAATGCATATCTCGAGTTACGTAGTCAGACAAGGTTTTTGAGTCGAGTCGTTCTGGGGTAGCGACTCTTGGCGATTCGTGCCGTGCCGATCGACTAGTCTTGACTAGTCGAGGTGTTTTGAGTTGACTTCCAGTTACGACTCATTGACTGGTCGTGACTAGTCGTTCGACTCGAAAACAGGGGAAGTAACTGAGATTGATAGATTGATAATACGATTGTATGGTGCATATTAAGTTCAACTGTCAGATTAGAAATTACTGCTGTTGTTTGATGCCTATTAAGTAGAAATATGTATGTTACCTCTGTTCTTCAATCAATGTCTAGCATGGGGTTTATTTCTGAAATTTTGACCCAGGACCTCCAGAACACAAGTAGAGACACTCTACCATTGCGTCAGGCTTGCCTTTTACCATTTGTATGGACACAAGTAGTTAAATGTGACAGATGGAAATGATTGTAGATTTATGACAATGAGAAATTCCAATCATTTTTCAAATAATTTTTCCTGACACATAAATAGAGGGATGTAATGGTAGAATTCTTGTGTTGGGGACCTTGTCAGGAGATGACGCAAATTTCCATGATAGGCTGTAAGAGCATCACCAACAGATCCCCAATAACAGTTTTTCAGATCATTGGGGATGCTTGCTTTTGCAGATCCCAAATAACCCCATCCCCATTCAAACTGTCATATGGGTCCCACTTTGTCAATGATCTCTCTCTCTCTCTCTCAGAATGGTGGTGCGGTGGTCGGTGGAGGTGGTGTGGTGGTGGTGCAGTGTTCCGGTGTTTGGAGGCGGTGGTGGCAGGGCAGGTCCAGGCAGCGGCGGTGTGGGCGGCGTCTGGTGGGAGGGCGGGGGGCTGAAATATGGGGGGAGAAGCAACTCCCCCTCTATATTGGGGGAGTTGGGTTTATTTATTGGTGATTCACCGAAAACTTCTTGGGGAAAGGGAATCTGTTGGAGCTGATTTTTTGGCCCAACTCCCCCAATACCGAGAAAGGGAACATTATTAGAGTCTGTTGGAGATGCTTTAACTGGAGTGAACGCCAAGATTGAGGGATCGATACTTCTTCCCTCTCCGACTCCTGTTTTCTATCTTACACCCATTTTGTGTCCTGCCTGAGATAATTTCCTGGGATTGGGAGTGAAGAAACAGTGTTTTTCTGTCTTTGCTCACGTCCCAAACAACTACAGCGGTGGCTAATTCCATGGCTAACCAAAGAACCAAATATAGCCCCATCACTTGGTTAAACAAACAAACAACAACAAAGCGTTTTGTCCCAAGCAAGTTGGGGTAGGCTAGAGATGCCTTGTCACGTATTCCCTCGTTCCTAATTTATCACTTGGTTAAACAAACAAACAACAACAAAGCCTTTTGTCCCAAGCAAGTTGGGGTAGGCTAGAGATGCCTTGCCACGTATTCCCTTGTTCCTAATTCGGTCCTTTATTGTATGTCCACAATCCACCTTAGCATCTGCATTTCGGCGATACTCATTTGTTCGATGTATTGTCTCTTAGTAGGCCAACACTCCGCTCCATATAGCATCGCAGGTCTGATCGCCATCATGTAGAACTTATCTTTGAGCTTTTATGGGACCTTCTTGTCGCAGGATGCCAGATGCTTGCCGCCACTTCATCCACGCTGCTTTGATCCTGTGGCTAACATCCTCATCGATACCACCGTTGCTTTGCAGCATTGAACCCAATTATCGGGAAGTGTCCCTCTTAGGCACTATATGTCCTTGCTAACCTCTCCCTCCTCACCCCTAGCACCACTAAAGTCACACCTCATATACCCGGTCTTGGTCCTGCTAAAGACCCTGGGACTCTAAAGTCTGTCTCCACAATTATAATTTCATATGGATGCCCAATCTAGTCTCGTCAACTAGGACCACATCATCACCAAGGGACATCTCCTTGTATATCCTATGCGACCCTGTTCCATCACTATGGCAAAAATGTATGGGCTAAAGGCTGATCCTTGTTCTAGTCCTACCTGCGCAAACACTTAGTTTACTTACTTACGAAGCCTTTGATCCCAAACAAGTTGGGGTAGGCTAGATATGAAACCCTTTCACGAGGACTTCCCAGGAGGTCACCCATCCTAGTACTACTCTCGCGCAAATGGGTTTCATACCCAAAAGACTGGCTAGTTTTTACGTTGGCTCGCCAAGCCTATCACAACCCTTAGATATGAAACTCTTTCACAAGGACTTCCCAGGAGGTCACCCATCCTAGTACTACTCTCGCTCAAATCGGTTTCATACCTATGGGACTGGCTAGTTTTTACGTTGGCTCGCCAAGCCTATCACAACCCTCCTCCTTTACCCGGGCTTGGGACCGGCTATGCCTAGAAGACATAGGCGGAGTTTGCGCAAACACTTAGTTAAATCAGTAATTCTTGAATTACTACAAAGTACTTGATTTAGTATCTCTGTTATCTTTATGATTTTCTGGTTTACATAAATAATAAAATATCTAGCTTAATGCTGTTTCCCGGACACCGAACTATTTCATGGCAAAAACAGCGTCCGCTAATCAGTATCTAGGGCAGATCATAGTTCAGTTTTCTTTGCAGGTTCGCATCCAGTTTGCAAGCTGGACCATATCAACCTTTGGTAATAGTTTCTGCTAAAAATATTCTAACGTAACTCTGTTTTGTCAGTTAGTAGTTGGAGACCTGGAGGGAACCTGGGTCTTTAGCAGTTATCACTTCTTTATACTGCATGCGCCTTTTTTGTGTGTGATATCAGACGTTTCAAATATTGAGACAAGTAATGTTGGCCAAGTCAGACCTCTTAGTTTTTCCTGTCCCATCGGAACCATGCCCTGTTAGGTTACTGTGCTGATATTACTAGTAGACTTCTATCTGTTCCAGGCTGTCAGTTAGGTCTGCCATATGGTATGAGGTAATTCAGACAAAAGTATACCACTTTTCTTTGGGGCTTTTGCCGTAGCTGTTATTGTGATGTTTTTATTTTTTTCACTTGCACATGTGTATGTGTCCCATGAGTGTTTGCGCCATGTGCATTACAGTTTTTCTAGTCTAAACCATTTTTTTGTCAGGTTGAAATGGTTCATGGCAAAAGATTAAATGCACAAAAGTTTTCAGTTGGAGGGACTCCAAGGAAAGTGCTATACCACAGCGATAGTAGAACACTGTTGGTTATGAGAACTGGTTTAACTGGTGCATCATGTTCTTCAGATATTGTCCAAATAGATCCTAATAATGGGATCTTGCTTTCCCGATTCAAGTGTGAACTTGGTGAAACTGCAAAATGCATCCAGATTGCGAAAATAGGAAGTGAGCAAGTGTTAATTGTTGGGACAAGTAAATCTACTGACCGGCCAATGATGCCAAATGGCGAAGCAGAAAGGTTAACATCTCATCTATTCTTGCTAATTAAGTACTGCTGTCCTGTCAGATATCTTTGATCCATTAGCAATATTTCTTTATTCAACTTGCAATTTCAGTGTTCCAGTTATTATTGATCTGTTTACCTCTGGCCTGTATGTTTGCTCATTGGCAGTCCTTCTCATATTTTTATGTGAGATCAACAAATAAATAAATGTACTTCCACTCACATGTGGCACCTAACACAAATAAAACAAGTACACTACTACTTTTATGTGAGGTCAACAACAACAACAACAACAACAACAGCAAAGCCTTTAGCCCCAAACAAGTTGGGGTAGGCTAGAGGTGAAACCTATAAGATCTCGCGACCAACTCATGTTACGACAAATAACAAATGCAGAAATACGATTCCAACTCAAAATAATGCTCTTATTTTCAGTTTCTTCCCAACCAATTTCTTCCAGCCACAGAAATAAGAGTGAACAAATTATAATTCCAAAGCGGCGATAGACATTGTCCTCCTGCCATGCAGTCAACTTACTAATGCCTACACATATGTTTCGACATTCGAAATGTTGTGTCTTGCAATGATCGCTTACAGTTCTCCAATGCCTGCTGCATGATTTTTCATTGTATTTCCGTTCTTTTTAATCGTGAACCGCGCGCAAAGGCTGCAGGATACGATATTTTGACGACTTCCTAAGCCAGTGACTGAACTCATGTTTTATAGTTTCGTAACAACCCATGTGCATTGTCTAGTATTTCCTAGTGTGAATAAGAAAGTGGATGTAAAAAAGAAGAGCGGGATAAAGGTAAAGTAGGGATGAATTCGTCTCTTGCCTCACCATCTGACACGGAGTTTTGGAAGCTACGGCCGAAGAAATGCAGCAAAGCAAGTCGTCTTTGGTTTGGAGCTAAATTCCCAATAATTTTGCACATTCAAGCAATAAAAAGCCTTACATTTGCAATGATCTTATAATGATTTTTTTGCATACCATGTTTAAGCACTGAACCTCATTCTTAGTTTCTTATGTTGTACTATAAGAACATAAAGAGGAATCATCGGGACGTAAATTTCTTTTCTTTTTTCCCTTAGGGGCTAAAGAATTCTCTGAAATGCTAGACAAGCAAGGTGCATCATGAAAGCTACACGTGAAATCTTATAGATAGGATGAAGTAACTGCCTCTTGTCAGGGAAGACAAACATAGTGTAGATGGTGTTTAAGACATGTGCCACTGATATTATGGATGGTGTTCAACCATGGGTAAGGACTAAGGACAGTCCAGTTACAACTAATCTTTTGATTGTTTGTGAGGTATCCCACTCCTGGTGGCAACCATCTGTAATTGATAATTCTGTGCAAGACTACAATTATATAGTTCTAGAAAATATGCAAGTGAGCATGGGTGGATATGCCCACACTGCGTTTTTCTTTATTTGGGTATATCAACAAAATCTGGAAAATTCACAAATGTGTATATGACGAGCAAAGAATTCTGAAAAAACTATACACATTTGTAACCTGTACAAAATACGTAACTTTGTGTGCACCGTTCCATATTTTGTCTATTTTGTATGTATTATTTGTACGGATACAAATATTCATATGTCTGGCATAATTTTTATCGATGCCCTGACTTTCGTACAGTACATAATTGTGAATTTTTAAATCGGTGCATATGCCTACATGTTCGAAATATCTGCACTTAGGTAATTCTGCTGTAATGGACGTTGATCTTTTTCTATTCCCAAAGGCTACAAGCTTGAATGTTGTGTGGGCTCAAGAAGCAGCCAACTATGGTTAGCTGCTGTATCTAAAATTAGGTTAGATTTCATTTGGTTAATGCAGAAGGGGAGCCTTGGCGCAGTGGTAAAGCTGCTGCCTTGTGACCATGAGGTCATGGGTTCAAGTCCTGGAAACAGCCTCTTACAGAAATGTAGGGAAAGGCTGCGTACTATAGACCCAAAGTGGTCGGACCCTTCCCTGGACCCTGCGCAAGCGGGAGCTACATGCACCAGGTTGCCCTTTCATTTGGTTAATGCACCGATTATTTGATTAGATATCAACTCTTGAGGCTATAAGGTTCTGATTTAACTATGATTTCCACTAGCCAGGCTGCTATTACGGCACCTTATAATCGAAGCTACATGACACGACACCCTATCGATGATCTAGCCACCTTTAATTTGTTAAATTTGAAGCATTTTGTATTTGAACTTAATATTTTTCTTAAACAAAAAGGGAAACACGTAGCCCTTTTTGCAAGTTCCCATTTTGTTGCCTGTAATTCCAGGTCGGTTCTCGCATGGTCATTGCCTGCCATGATTTTATGTGGATGCCTTTTCCAAATTACTCGCTTAGTACATGTTCTTCGTTCCAATTTATCATTCATTATTTAGTTGATTGCGGCTTAATGCTATGTTGATTTGTTTTTCTGTTCTTAATTGTAGCTGCTGCACTTAATCTATTTTTTCCTTTTCCATGACTTGTCACTTTGAACTGTTTTTTAACTGTAACCATCATCTCCTCATGAAGCAGTATCAAAGGACGCCTAATTGTTCTAAGTTTGGATACTCTTGGAAGTCCTCATGAGTGCAGTTCATTTATTCCGACTTCTAATTTGAGTTCCTCTTCTCATACGGGCTCATTCCCTGAAATTGTTGGATATGCAAATGAAGATTTCTCTAGCAACAGCATGTGCAGCAGTCCTGATGATATTTGCTACAATCAGATTCAATTTGAACAAATAGCAGGACACCTGAGATCACTGACTCATGTTACCTTCACTGGTGCAGTTCTTGCTGTATATCCATATCTAGATCGATATGTGTTGGCAGCAGCTGGTAATACGGTATGATATCAGTTATTTCTTTGGCTCTACTTTTTGATAAATCACTTGGAAATTGGCTCAACGACAGAGCAATGAGCAAGACTAGAAAAGTAACATTGCAAAGGAGCTCGGTTTTGTGACAGCCATAACACTCGTTCTGCAAAGGAGCTCGGTTTTGTGACAGCCATAACACTCGTTCTGCAAAGGAGCTCAGCCTTAGGGCAGTGTCATTTTTAATTTTTCTGTAGGGATATTCCATGGGAGAGTTAATATTCCCCAACAAAACAGTTTTTGTGATAACAGCTGGCAATCAAACTCCTATCTGTTGTTATTTCATATACTACTAAGCTAAATTTCTCAAACTTGGTTTTAATCTGACTACCATCAATTGTGGAGAATCATTCTGACACTCTTCCCATTTTCTCTCTATTTTGATAGCTTTCTGTATTTGGTTTTGTGAATGAAAATCCTCATCGTATGAAGAAGTATGCTGTGAGTAGAACACGATTTACTATTACTTGTTTGAAGACATATGCATCACAGATTGCAGCGGGCGATTGTCGTGATGGTGTTCTCTTCTATTCTTATCACGAGGTAACATTGAGTTTAAATGTTGCATCTTCACAGATGATGTTTCTTGTTATGGAGTAATGCTCTTATAATTGCTTCTGATCCTGCTCTTCTCTTTTTTTATTGATATCAGAATCTTAGGAAGTTGGAACTTGTTTATGCTGATCCTGCTCAACGATTGGTGGGTGATGTTGTCCTGTTAGACTGTGAAACTGCTGTTGTGTCAGATCGTCGTGGTAGCATATCTGTATTATCCTGCCCTGGACTGGAAGGTACGCTATAGCCGATTTGTGTATATGTAGATGAGTCTGATAGCGGTATTTCACTTATACTTTTGCGGTGGTTATTCATTGCCTATCGTGTTCACTTTCTTGTCTTATGTATGTGCTAAACATTTAAGTCACATCCTAGCTTAGCACACAGAAAATTGGTTGACATAAATTGGTTGAGGACATGTTGCTGTGGGTATTCTTCTAAAGTAGAAGCTTAGGATTCCTCGTTTGTATATGCCTGTTTCTCATTGTTCAAAGCTGCTTCCTAAATTATCGCATTCTTACTTTGCTTTTAAGACTTACTTTGACATCTTTTAAATATGTCTTGGCAGTTTCTGAAAGTCCAGAAAAGAACTTAGCTGTACAATGTTCATTTTTTATGGGCGAAATAGCTATGAGCATCCAGAAGGTGAGTTTTTATTGCTTAGGGTCTTAGGGCTAATCAGTTCAATTTTACCATGAGGGAACACCGAGGAGTGTTTGGTTGGGAGGGATTTGTTTAGGAATTTTGGTTTTTAATTCTAAGATTTTTTGGGTCTAAACCCCCCTACCCAACAGGTCCTTAAGGATCTCACCCATTAACTGTGGTTTTGTTTCTTTGTTATGGCTTATCCTGTTTCTATTCCTTCACTTGGAAAAATCACACTAAGTGTTAGCTTTTCCTAACTATTTAGAACTAATGGAATGTTGTAACTCGTTTGTGCAATCTACCGTAGGCTGCATTTAAGTATCGGCTCCCTATTGGTGATGAGACAGACCCAGTGTTGGAATCAGCTTACAACTGCGTTGTGGCGAGTACTTTGCTGGGGAGTGTCTTTGTTATGATTCCTCTCACCAGGTACTTCTGGGCATGTTTTCTCAATGTCCTTCACATGAACAGATGATCAAAAGTTCATTAACCTGCCACTGTACTACACTGGAGTTCTGTTTAATGTCTTCTCATCGAACATAGAGCTGTGTAACTACCTTTTGGAAGTGACATTTCATACACACCTGTTAATAGTTCTGATCCAGTTTCTGAAGCTTATGAACTGATAATGCAGTGAGGAGCATCAACTGTTGCAAGATGTCCAAGAAAGACTTTCACTTCACCCGTTGACTGCTCCAATCTTGGGAAATGACCATGCAGAGTTTCGTCGACGTGGTATCCCGGTAGGACAATTATCCTTGCTCTTTGAACAATTGTACAAAATACTGCTAATTCTACGTGATAAAGTTGTTCTGAAAGCCTTTAGTGACGTGCGCCGTTGATTTTACAGTCGGGAGTGCCTTCAATTCTGGATGGTGACATGCTGGTGCAATTCTTAGAGCTCACCAGTGAGCAACAGCAAACTGTTCTTGATGATGGGTCTTCAGTAAAGGCACCACACAGGTCTATCCCCGTTTTCCAGGTCATGCGAATGTTGGAGCGGGTCCACTATGCGCTGAACTGAGGTTTTCTGCAACCAACTTGGTTCACTCATACCACTGGACATACCGTTTTCCATTCTGCTGACAAATCGACAAGTGCGTTGGTACTGCAGATAATACCCTGCCGTGACCTGCAGAAAATACCGCCGGACCAAGGTAGTACACATTTGGTGCTGAGGTGATGTTAGCGTGTAACAGTCAATACCCTGCCGTGACCTGCGTCTCCCTATTTATAATACTGCATAGACGTTGTAAAGTACCGAAGTCTTTGTACATAAAATTTGACAACAGAACATCCTCAGAATTGACGAACGTTGAGACATCCTGAATAGAAGTGTTCTTAAGCAACCGGAAGAGCTCTGCCTTCTCATTTTGTTGAAAGAATCGGCCGCTTCACATGACATGAGATCAACAATATTGGTGCAACCACTGTCGTGACCCCACCATGCAGTTGCAGCTTCAAAATGACATCCCTGCCGTGCTGCCCACCCCACCCTGAGATTCCACTTCATCGTAATCTGAGGTTGCTGCCTGGGCCTGGGGGCACTTTTAGGGCATCTCCAGCCGTTGGCCCCCCAGGGGGCGTCTAAAAGCGCCACCTGGGGGTGAGCCGGCGCAAAAAATGGCCCTGGGGGCGAGTCGGTCCCCAGCCGTCGGCCCTCAGGGCCATCCTCAGGCGCGTATTAAAATAAAAAAAAAGAACCGTTCGACGAAGTTAAGATAAAAACTAGTTAAATTTCGGCCAAACATGGCATATTTTGGCGAAATTCACGCATTTTCATTACATTAACCTAATCTAAAAAAGAAAGGGGCTGAAGTCGTCGCCGCCATCGTCGTCGTCGGTCTTTGCCTCCTTGACGCGGGCACCCCTGCTGGATCCCTGCCCGGCGTCGCCATGGCGGATTGGTGGTGGCGCATCATCGTCGTCGTCGTCGCTGTCGCAGATGACGAGACTCCGCCTTCGTCGCGGCCGTGCTGGCGCTGCTTCGCCTTCTCCAGGCGCTCCTTCTTCATAGCTATGGAGTCCCTGCGCGCCCATTCCAGGGCCACGTCGTCGTCGTCGAGCTCCGTCGTCACCGGCGTGGCCGGCTCCTTCTTCACCGGCGCGAGCCCCGGCTCCGTCTTTGGCTTGACGAAGCGCGGAGGAGGAGCCGACGAGCAGGCGCGCCGGCCGCCCTCGTTGATGACGATGCCGGCGATGCGAGTGCGCCGGCCGAGCGGCGTCTCCGCCGCGGGCTCGGCCTTGACGCCGAGCAGGGCCGGAGTGCCGGAGGAGTGCGATGAAGATCGGGAGGAGGAAGAAGAGGAGGACCCGAACCTCCTTGGCGCCCATGGCCCGGCGCGTCGGTGCTGCGCCGGGGCGGCCGTCCTCGCCGAGTACGCCAATGGCGGGTCGTTGCCGCCCTCGAGGTACGTCGGCGGCGTACTGGGGGAGGGAGAGTTGGGCGTCGGTGAGGGAGGCGCGCATGACCTCGACCTCCTCGGCGAAGTACTGCGGCTTCGCCACGGCGTCGGGCAACGGGGGAATGTGCACTCCCCCGGCGCTGAGCCTCCACCCCGTCGGCCCGGCGCGCATGTCCGGCGGCACCGGGATGTTCGCCTGGAACTGTTCGCGGAGCGAACGGCGGCCGAAGCCGTTGGCCGCCGCCTCGTCTCCGGGGTAGTGTTCCGCCATGGCGACGGGCTCGGGAGAGGTAAAGAGATAGAGGGAGGGGCTGGGCGGCGGCGCTCGGCAGAGGTAGGAAGAGGGAGGAGCTGGGCGGCGGCGAGGGGCGGGGCTGGTGTGGGCACATGCGAGTGCAGGCCACCGGCTATATAGCCGCGCCGCACCCGTGTGTACGCGTGCGAGGGAGGGGAGGCATCGGCGCGCCGTCCCGTGACGCGCCGCCCGTGAGGAATCAATGGCAAGGCTGACCGGCGGCATCCTTGGCATTGATTCCCTGCGGGAACCGAGGCCGTTGGGGGAAGACGAGGCGCCGTGTCGCTGACGCGGTGGGCCCGCGGCTGTTTCGCGCCAAAACAGTTCGCCCCGGCACCCTCGGGCGCCCCCCAGCGCGCCGGGTTCGGCCTGGGTCCGCCGGCGCTGTTTTCGGCCCAAGCCGGCGAAAATCGGGCTCTTGGGGGTGCGACTGCGCCGTTTTTTTGGCGCCAGCACGAAAAAATCGCCTGGAAAGGCCTTTCTGAGGGCGCGGCTGAAGATGCCCTTACCATCTGGGTTAGTCGATGCCTCCATGGAGCTTCAAAACGAGTCCTTGCACAAGTGTTTTTAAGTCTAACCACGCTATTAATGATCATAAACAAGCTTCATAGGGGTTCAATTTATGTTGGAGGATTAAGAAGCCACATATGTCCTCCCACTAAGATTAGCCATAATGGAAAGTAACATACACATATCTCTAGGCTATATTACTATCTTCATAGTGGGTAGTAACTTAGATATGATGTCATGCAAAGCTTCATTTATTAGGTTATAGACTTATATTGCATTGGGAGATGTGATGTTACTAGAACTACCTCTCTCTTTATTAACTCATTGTCATATAAACAAATTTGCTGAGTTGGACTCGAAGTTGCTGCTGAAGTTACTCCCACTATGGCTAATCTAAGGAAAACGCTCTATATCACAAGATTGACCCCACAATGGCGATCGGACGCCTCTGGGCTCCCGTTGGATTTTGACACAGGATCCAACGCCTTGCACAATGTCTACATATGACGTCTTGCATAATGGCTCACCAACGCATGAGATACAAACACTGCAATGCGTCCACACTAATTTGTTGATGCTTCAACAATGGCTCACCAACGCATGAGATACATGAATATTACATGTGACATATTTCAACCGTCATAAACTTGTGATTCAAAATACAACTACACATGCCTCATAGAAAAAATTATGAAGCATGGGTTGGAGTATTGCAAGCATGTTTATCTTACGATGGAAACAAGTCTGGAATGAAAGGAAGCACGTGATTATAGAGTCCTGGAGTGAAAAATCATATATGAAAGCAACACAATTAAAGAAAATTTGTGAATATACTTGGAAGCAAATTTCATTCACCGCGCTTTAGATAAAAGCAAACTTCAGCTGTGTTGGAAGCAATGTCGGTAAATAATAGAAACAACGTGTGCTTCCCGATGTTTGAAAATCATTGTGCTAAGGTAACTAATTTATTTGCCTAAAATCTATAATAATTAGTTTCCAAAAAACTAGCAATTTTGAGCCATTATCAGAAGAGCATGCAACACAGTCAAATGCCACATACAATAATTATGGTGATTGAATTCAATTGGTAACCTTCGCATCGGATGGGTTGCATGCAACCATGCCTCATCCACTACTCATCGAGGTTGCATCCAACGGTCTCCAACTAATCTGATAGGAAGCAAAACATTAGTAGTCTGATGCCTAGTGCTGCCCCCCCAACAAAAGTCCTAGAGCGTGCTTAGCGAGGCTATATGCCTCAATAATGGAGCCACGTAGTTCGAAGATGAAGGATCATCTTCAAATTGCCTTGATGTTGCTATAATCTCCTTGATAATGCTTGCATATTTGCCTCCCGTGACTTCCTTCAAGTCATCCACCATGATCACATGTGGAAGGGAGAGATCCAAGTCAAGAGATATGGTTCACGGCAAGCCCAAGCTTTTAGTATTGTTGGGTCTGAGATCCCCGAACATTTGAAAGCCGAGGCTCCCAAGTATGCACCTGAATCGTCCTTGCGAACAGCGCCAAAAATCCTTCATTATTGTTCTGGGCCACGACCCCATCAACCTTGATCTTGGCAAAACCTTGCTCAGGGGGGATCCACAATCGCCTATCGACTGCGTAGGTGCAGCGGGCATGGCAGTGCCCTTCTTTGGTCTACATGCTTGTAGCTCTTTGATGTAGCTATGCACAAAATGATGGGTCGCACTAGGTGTCCAAAACTGTTGTTTGTGCAAAGTTGGCCCAATAAAACGCGCTGGCGCTTCCTACGCTTGCTCGCGTTCATGGAGAGCTCCTGTTCCGGAGAGCAGCTAGTTAAGAGGTACCCCTTATGAAAGGGAACCAAGGAACACTTCACGCGCTCCCGCGTAGGCAAATCAGCCGAAGCGGTTTTGTTCTCTGTTTTTCCTTTCCGATTTTTTGTTCATACCTTCTGTAGTTCAACCCTCTTACTATCTAGATTTTTTGTTTTTCTTCTTGTTGTGTGACACCGGCAGAAAATTGACGTGAAAATGGTAGAAAATTGACATTAAAAAGGCGCGCGTAAGAACAATGTTTGTCTGTAGGTACGAATTTCCCCCTTCCCCTTTTTCCTAATTATATTTTTGGGTAATGGAGTTTTATGGAGTAATTACGGGTGGGGGCTTCCAACACTATCAAATGTCAGCTTTCAACTAAGAAAAATGAAGTTACTAGTAATATTACGGTGCCTATGGCATGGCTCCAGCTCGTTAAATTTCATATACATCTTGAAGGGGGGGGGGCATAGGTCGAAGCGCTTGTTGGTTATAAATTTCCCGGGGCACTTATCTGGGGTACTTCGCAGCACATCCATATGGTTTACGGGGATCACAGGTGGTAGTTCCCCCTTGCTTTGGAGGCACCGATCAAAGCTTTGAGGAAGCATAGGTAGTGTGATAGAGGCAAAGGTGCCCCGTCTTTCGATGAAATGGTAGCTATCATTTTGGTGGAAGTCAAATTTGACGATCCGACTACGAACGTGCGAAGATGTCGCGCCTTAGCAATCGCTAAACCAACCCCGAGAGATTATTGACCATGCCGGAGCACAATAAAATATGTTGACACGGGGAGGAACATATTCACTAGTTATATCATCCGCACTTGCTTGAATCTCAAGGCGTTCCTCAAACCAATCATATACTTTATTGAGATAGGTAACTAACCCAAGTCCCCCTCTAAGAGCCGTATATGAAAATTTCATCTCGTACGGCTCAAGCAAAAACACACAAATTTTCAACGACTAACAAGCAAGAAACTGAGATTGCAATCTGGATATTGCGAATTTAAGAGGAAAGCTTTATTGATCAAAGTGGGGATCTGAAATGTCTTAGCCTGGTTGTTGTACACAAACGAAGTATGCGCGTTGCACAATGGTGAACTTTAATCTAAACAAAACCCATGTCTAAACGGTGCCTTAAGGGCTTTATTTATTGGGGAAAAGAGAGGGGATTTCATCCACCCTTGGCAAGGTGGGACTAAAACTCCTCCTGAGTCGTTACATGGGCCGGGCCCAAAAATAAGGTGGTGCAGCACCTATATTAAGATATGGACGAAACTTAAGAAAGGCCATCTTATATATTTCGTCCATGTCCTTGGATGTCATCGGGCCTGTTCTGATCCATGGGTTAGAGTTAGTTTGAGCTAGTTGGAGCTCAAATAGCCCAAAAGTATCCAAACATGAGGGCTAGATTGGAGCTAGTTGTATCTAACCCACCCAAAAAAACTATCCCATCCAATAGGTGCTAATTGGAGCTAGTTCTCATGGGGCCCATCGAAAAATCACTTTTCTCTCTCTATCCCACCAGCCAAGAGGTGCTAATTGGATCTAGTTCTCATGGGGTCCACTAAAAAATTACTTTTCTCTCTCCATCAAGTGCATTTATTGTTCAATCTAACCCTGTCGTCCAAACACCTCTTTGGCTAGAGTTATTTCAGGGCTAGTCATGAGCTACAAACTAACTCTAACCTCTAACTAAGTTAGAGTATCCAAACAGGGCCATCATGGTGGCTCATAAGTGCTGAAAACTCCACCAGAAACTCTGTTCTTGTTCCCCTTGTGCGCGCCATCATCTCCATGCTTGATCATGCTCCAATGTTCATCCTTGTTGTCCATGCTAGGTCCTTCATTTATAAGCAAAACAAAAGTATCCAATTTAGGCAGCATCATATTCTCATGAACACTAGAATCATTACCAAGAAACGAAAGTGCCTGGTAATTTAGTTGGCGTGCGCGAGCTCTAGTAATTGGTCCAGTATATGTAGCAGCAGGAGTTATGGGTTTAACTGTAGTAGTGATGTCTGCATCATCCTTCCCTTTTGGAATATAAGCCGTCCTCGATGGAAGCTGATATTCCTCACCCACATAAGGATTCAAATATGCAATGTTAAAAATGGGACTAACCCCAAACTATGCAGGAAGCTCAAGTTTATATGCATTATCATTTATTTTATCTAACACCTTAAATGGACCATCATCACATGGCATTAGCTTAGATTTGCACAAATCAGGAAACCTATCTTTGCGTAAATGTAACCAAACAAGATCTCCTAGTTCAAACACAATATGTATTGTACCCTTATCGCTAGCAAGTTTGTATTTAGCATTCATGTGCTTAATATTTTCCTTAGTCAACTCATGTATTTTTAAGATCAATTCAACATGTTGTTTAGCATCAAAATTAACCTTCTTCAAAGATGGAAGAGGCAACAAATCAATGGGTGCACGAGGTAGGAAACCATACATAATTTCCAAAGCGCACATCTTAGTAGTAGAATGCAGCGAACGATTATAAGCAAATTCAATATGAGGCAATCGTTCTTCCCACATTTTCAGGTTATTCTTCAAAACAAGCCTAAGCATAGTAGACAATATTTTATTGAGTACTTTAGTTTGACCATCAGTTTGGGGGTGACATGTAGTACTAAAAAGCAGTCTAGTCCCCAACTTAGCCCATAAACATCTCCAAAAGTGACTAAGAAATTTAGTATCATGATCTGAAACAATTGTATTTGGCACACCATGCAAGCGAATAATTTCATGAAAGAACAAATTAGCAATAATAGCAGCATCATCGCTTTTATGACATGGTATAAAGTGTGCCATTTTCGAAAATCTATCCACGACAACAAATATGCTATCCCTCCCCTTCTTTGTTCGAGGTGAACCTAAAACAAAGTCCATAGATATATCCTCCCATGGAACACTAGGTATAGGCAAAGGCATATATAAACCATGAGGATTTGAGTTGTGACTTAGCTTTTTGACATCTAGTGTAGCGAGCAACAAAATGCTCAACATCTCGTCTCATCTTTGTCCAAAAGAAATGTGTAGCAAGTACGTCCTCTGTCTTCTTCATGCCAATGCCCCATTAACCCCCCTCCATGCACCTCCCGCAACAACAAAAGATGAACGGAGCTAGCTGAAATGCATAACTTGTTAGCGCGAAACACAATCCGTCATTGATGACAAACTTGTTCCAAGTTCTTCCTTTACATTTCTACATCATGCACATATTGATCTTTGATGGTCTCCAAATCAAATATTTTAAAGTCAAGTTGTGAAAGCATAGTATAGCGACGAGACAATGCATCGACAATAACATTTTCTTTACCCTTCTTGTGTTTAATGACATAAGGGATAGTCTCAATGAATTCAACCCATTTAGAGTGTCTATCGTTTAGTTTTGCTTGACTTTTAATATGTTTCAAAGATTCATGATCAGAATGTATAACAAATTCTTTGGGCCGTAAATAATGTAGTCATGTTTCCAACGTCTAAACAAGAGCATATAATTCCTTATCATAAGTAGAATAATTCAGACTAGGGCCACTCAACTTTATAGGTTTTTAATCATTTATGCCACCAGTTGTGTCCCACTACTCAATTTTGCCACTAGAAGTTACAAATGCTCAAAAATGCCATTTTTCTGTGAGATCCTTGCTAAAAAATGCCATTAGTGCTGGGAAACGTAGCATGCAATTTCAAAAAACTCCTATGCTCACGCAAGATCTATCTAGGAGATGCATAGCAACGAGAAGGGAAGAGTGTGTCCATGTACCCTCCTAGACCAAAAGCGAAAGTGTTTGACAACGCGGTTGATGTAGTCGAACTTTTTCTCATTCCGACCGATCAAACACCGAACGTACGACACCTCTGAGTTCTGCACACGTTCAGCTCGATGATGTCCCTCAAACTCTTGATCCAGCAAAGTGTCGAGGCAGAGTTTCGTCAGCACAACGGCGTGGTGATGGTGATGGTGAAGTGATCCGCGCAAGGCTTCGCCTAAGCACTACGACAATATGACCGGAGGAGTAAACTTTGGAGGGCGCCGCCGCACACGGCAAATAGTTGTTTCTATGTGTTCTAGGCGCCCCTCCCCACATATATATGGGTTGGAGGGGGGAAGAGGCAGCCAGGGGGCGCCCAAGTAGGCCGAATCCTACTTGGGATCCCACCCCAATTCGCCCCCTTTCCTTGTTTT
>NC_057797.1:345845263-345978304 GCF_018294505.1 Triticum aestivum | reverse complement strand
TTCCTATTCGGCCTACATGGGGGGCGCAGCAGCCCATGCCGGCTGCTGCGTTTCCCCTCTTGGCCCAATAGGCCCAAATCTGCTGGGGGGGGGGTGCCTGCAACCCCTTCCGGTGACCCGATATGTACCCGGTACCCCCGGAACACTTCCGGTGTCCGAATATCACCGTTCTATATATGAATCTTTACCTCTCGACCATTTCGAGACTTCTCGTCATGTCCATGATCTCATCCGGGACTCCGAACAACATTCGGTCACCCAAATCACATAACTCATATAATACAAAATCGTCATTGAATGTTAAGCGTGTGGACCCTACGGGTTCGAGAACTATGTAGACATGACCGAGACACCACTCCGGTCAATAACCAAAAGCGGAACTTGGATGCTCATATTGGTTCCCACATATTCTATGAAGATCTTTATCGGTCGTATCATAATGACAACATACGTTATTCCCTTTGTCATCGGTATGTTACTTGCCCGAGATTCGATCGTCGGTATCTTCATACCTAGTTCAATCTCGTTACCGGCAAGTCTCTTTACTCGTTCCGTAATACATCATCCCGTAACTAACTCATTAGTCACATTGCTTGCAAGTCTTATCATGATGTGTATTACCGAGAGGGCCCAGAGATACCTCTCCGATACTTGGAGCGACAAATCCTAATATCTATCTATGCCAACCCAACAAACACCTTCGGAGATACCTGTAGAGCATATTTATAATCACCCAGTTATGTTGTGACGTTTGATAGCACACAAGGTATTCCTCCGGTATTCGGGAGTTGCATAATCTCATAGTCAAAGGAATATGTATATGACATGAAGAAAGCAATAGCAATAAAACTTAACGATCATTATGCTAAGCTAACGGATGGGTCTTGTCCACCACATCATTCTCCTAATGATGTGATCTCGTTCATCAAATTACAACACATGTCCATGGTTAGGAAACTTAACCATCTTTGATTAACGAGCTAGTCTAGTAGAGGCTTACTAGGGATATGGTGTTTTGTCTATGTATCCACACATGTATCAAGTTTCCCGTTAATACAATTCTAGCATGAATAATAAACATTTTATCATGATATAAGGAAATATTTAAATAACAACTTTATTATTGCCTCTAGGGCATATTTCCTTCAGTCTCCCACTTACACTAGAGTCAATAATCTAGTTCACATCGCCACGTGTTTTAACACCAATAGTTCACATCTTATGTGATTAACACCCATAGTTCACACCGCCATGTGACCAACACCCAAAGGGTTTACTAGAGTCAATAATCTAGTTCACATTGCTATGTGATTAATACCCAAAGAGTACTAAGGTGTGATCATGTTTTGCTTGTGAGAAAAGTTTAGTTAACGGGTCTGCCACATTCAGATCTGTATGTACTTTGCAAATTTCTATGTCTACAATGCTCTGCATGGAGCTAATCTAGCTAATTGATCCCACTTTCAATATGTATCCAGATCAAGACTCAGGGTCATCCAGATCGGTGTCAAAGTTTGCATCAACGTAACTCTTTATGATGAACTCTTTATCACCTCCATAACCGAGAAATATTTCCTTAGTCCTCTTTAGGTACCTAAGGATAATTTTGACCGCTATCCAGTGATCTACTCCTAGATCACTATTGTACCCCCTTGCCAAAATGGCAAGGCACACAACAGGTCTGGTACACAACATGGCATACTTTATAGAACCTATGACTGAGGCATGGGAATGACTTTCATTCTCTCTCTATATTCTTCCGTGGTCGGGTTTTGAGTCTTACTCAACTTCACACCTTGTAACACAGGCAAGAACCCTTTCTTTGACTGATCCATTTTCAACTGCTTCAAAGCTTTATCAAGGTATGTGCTTTGCAAAAGTCCTATCAGGCGTCTTGATCTATCTCTATAGATATTGATGCCTAATATATAAGCAACTTCATCGAGGTCTTTCATTGAAAAACTTTTATTCAAGTATCCTTTTATGATATCCAGAAATTCTATATCATTTCCAATCAACAATATGTCATCCACATATAGTATTAGAAATGCTACAGAGCTCCCACTCACTTTCTTGTAAATACATGCTTCTCCAAAAGTCTGTATAAAACCATATGCTTTGATCACCTCATCAAAGCGTATATTCCAACTCCGAGATGCTTGCACCAGTCCATAAATGGATCGTTGGAGCTTGCACAATTTGTTAGCACCTTTAGGATTGACAAAACCTTCTGGTTGAATCATATACAACTCTTCTTTAAGAAATCCATTAAGGAATGTAGTTTTGATGTCCATTCGCCAGATTTCATAATCATATAATGTGGCAATTGCTAACATGATTCGAACAAACTTAAGCATCGCTACGGGTGAGAAGGTCTTTGTTGGAAATATGCCCTAGAGGCAATAATAAAATGGTTATTATTATATTTCCTTGTTCATGATAATTGTCTATTGTTCATCTATAATTGTGTTATCCGGAAATCGCAATACATGTGTGAATACATAGAACACAACATGTCCCTAGTGAGCCTCTAGTTGACTAGCTCGTTGATCAATAGATGGTTACGGTTTCCTGACCATGGACATTGGATGTCGTTGATAACGGGATCACATCATTAGGAGAATGATGTGATGGACAAGACTCAATCCTAAGCCTAGCACAAGATCGTGTAGTTCGCATGCTAAAGCTTTTCCAATGTCGAGTATCCTTTCCTTAGACCATGAGATTATGCAACTCCCGGATACCGTAGGAGTACTTTGGGTGTGCCAAACGTCACAATGTAACTGGGTGGCTATAAAGGTACACTACGGGTATCCCTGAAAGTATCTGCTGGGTTGGCACGAATCGAGACTAGGATTTGTCACTCCGTATGACGGAGAGGTATCTTTGGGCCCACTTGGTAAGACATCATCGTAATGAGCTCAATGTGACTAAGGGGTTGGTCACGGGATGATGTGTTACGGAACGAGTAAAGAGACTTACCGTAACAAGATTGAACAAGGTATCGGTATACCGACGATCGAATCTCGGGCAAGTGCTATACCGGAAGACAAAGGGAATTGTATACGTGATTGATTGAATCCTTGACATCATGGTTCATCCGATGAGATCATCGTGGAGCATGTGGGAGCCAACATGGGTATCCAGATCCCGCTGTTGGTTATTGGCCGGAGAGATGTCTCGGTCATGTCCGCATGGTTCCCGAACCCATAGGGTCTACACACTTAAGGTTCGATGACACTAGGGTTATAGGGAATAGATGTACATGGTTACTGAATGTTGTTCGAAGTCCCGGATGAGATCCCGGACGTCACGAGGAGTTCCAGAATGGTCCGGAGGTAAAGATTTATATATGGGAAGTCCCGTTTTGGACACCGGAAGTGTTCTGGGCGTTATCGGTAACGTACCGGGACCACCAGAAGGTTTCGGGGGTCCACCGGGAGGGGCCACCAGCCCTGGAGGCCTGCGTGGGCCAAGTGTGGGAAGGGACCAGCCCCTAGGTGGGCTGGTGCACCTTCCACAAGAGGCCCAAGGCACAGGGAAGGGGGGAAGGGGGAAACCCTAGGCTCAGATGGGCCTAAGGCCCACCTAGGGTGCACCCCCCTCTCTCCCCCTCTGGCCGCCACCCCTAGGGGGGGGGGGAACCCTAGATGGGGGCGCAGCCCCTACCCCCTATATATAGTGGGGTTTTTGGGGCTGCCAGAGACACGAGTCTCCCTCTCTCTTGGCGCAGCCCTACCCCTCTCCCTCTTCGTCTCTCGCAGTGCTTGGCGAAGCCCTGCTGGAGTGCCACGCTCCTCCACCACCACCACGCCGTCGTGCTGCTGCTGGACGGAGTCTTCCCCAACCTCTCCCCCTCTCCTTGCTGGATCAAGGCACGGGAGATGTCACCGGGCTGCACGTGTGTTGAACGCGGAGGCACTGTTGTTCGGTGCTTAGATCAGATTCGGCCGTGATCTGAATCGCTTCGTGTACGACTCCACCGACCGCGTTCTTGCAACGCTTCCGTTTCACGATCTTCAAGGGTTTGAAGATACACTCCCCCCTCTCTCATTGCTAGTCTCTCCATAGATTGATCTTGGTGATGCGTAGATTTTTTTTAATTTCTGCAATGATCCCCAACAGTGGTATCATGAGCCAGGTCTATGCGTAGTTTCTATGCACGAGTAGAACACAAGTTGTTGTGGGCGTCGATTTTGTCAATTTACTTGCCGTTACTAGTCTTATCTTGATTCGGCGGCATCGTGGGATGAAGCGGCCCGGACCGACCTTACACGTACGCTTACGTGAGACTGGTTCCATCGACTGACATGCACTAGTTGCATAAGGTGGCTAGCGGGTGTCTGTCTCTCCCACTTTAGTCGGATCGGATTCGATGAAAAGGGTCCTTATGAAGGGTAAATATAAATTGGCATATCACGTTGTGGTTTTGGCGTAGGTAAGAAACGTTCTTGCTAGAAACCTATAACAGCCACGTAAAAAACTTGCAACAACAATTAGATGACGTCTAACTTATTCTTGCAGCATATCCCGTGTGATGTGATATGGCCAAAAGGATGTGATGAATGATATATGTGATGTATGAGCTTGATCATGTTCTTGTAATAGGAATCATGACTTGCATGTCGATGAGTATGACAACCGGCAGGAGCCATAGGAGTTGTCTTAATTGATTTATGACCTGCGTGTCAACATAAACGTCATGTAATTACTTTACTTTATCGCTAACCGCTAGCCATAGTAGTAGAAGTAATAGTTGGCGAGACAACTTCATGAAGACACGATGATGGAGATCATGATGATGGAGGTCATGGTGTCATGCCGGTGACGATGATGATCATGGCGCCCCGAAGATGGAGATCAAAAGGAGCAAAATGATATTGGCCATCAAGTTCTACTTTCCTCCCACTCACTTCTTTCCAATTTGAGAGAAGGTACAATTACCACATTAAGTTCTACTTTCCTCCCACTCACTTCTTTCGAGAGAAACTCCTTCTCTATAAAGGATCCAATCTTAGCAACAAAGATCTTGCCTTCGGATCTGTGATAGAAGGTGTACCCAATAGTTTCTTTTGGGTATCCTATGAAGACGCACTTTTCCGATTTGGGTTTGAGCTTATCAGGCTGAAGCTTTTTCACATAAGCATCGCAACCCCAAACTTTAAGAAATGACAGCTTAGGTTTCTTGCCAAACCATAGTTCATACAATGTCGTCCCAACAGATTTAGATGGTGCCCTATTTAAAGTGAAGGCAGCTGTCTCTAATGCATAACCCCAAAATGATAGTGGTAAATCAGTAAGAGACATCATAGATCACACCATATCTAATAAAGTACGGTTACCACGTTCGGACATACCATTACGCCGTGGTGTTCCAGGTGGCGTGAGTTGTGAAACTATTCCACATTGTTTTAAATGAAGGCCAAACTCGTAACTCAAATATTCGCCTCCACGATCAGATCGTAGAAACTTTATTTTCTTGTTACGATGATTCTCCACTTCACTCTGAAATTCTTTGAGCTTTTCAAATGTTTCAGACTTGTGTTTCATTAAGTAGATATACCCATATCTGCTCAAATCATCTGTGAATGTCATAAAATAACGATACCCACCGTGAGCCTCAACACTCATCGGATCACATACATCGATATGTATTATTTCCAATAAGTCAGTAGCTCGCTCCATTGTTCCGGAGGACAGAGTTTTAGTCATCTTTCCCATGAGGCATGGTTTGCAAGCATCAAGTGATTCATAATCAAGTGATTCCAAAATCCCATCTGCATGGAGTTTCTTCATGCGCTTTACACCAATATGACCTAAACGTCAGTGCCACAACTATGTTGCACTATCATTACCAACTTCGCATCTTTTGGCATGAATATTATGAATATGTGTATCACTACGATTGAGATTCAATAAACCATTCACATTGGGTGTATGACCATAGAAGGTTTTATTCATGTAAACAGAACAACAATTATTCTCTGACTTAAATGAATAACCATATTGCAATAAACATGATCAAATCACATTATGCTCAATGCAAACACCAAATATGATTTATTTAGGTTCAACACTTTCGGTGGAAACGACACCTATGGGGTCACTGGGATCCCTTCTATGGTTGGCTGGCGCGAGGTTGTGCGAAGAGCAGGTCTGACAGGAAGCACACTGATCGTTTACCCAGGTTCGGTCTGCAAAGATGCGTAATACCATAGTCCTGCTTTGGTGGATGTATTTGAGTGTTCTCGTGTTCTTGAGCTAGCTACAGGGTGCAACTTTGCCCAAAAGAGCGGAATCCCTCTCCTGGTCGCCTCAGGCCTCCTTTTATAGGAAAAAGGGGTTGCCACAGTGGCACACGGGAGGTGGAAAGGTCTATAGTTGACAAGCCTATCCTCTGGGACTGTCGGACAAACGCATTTAATGCGCTGCTGACGTGCCCTCCTTGCTTTATCGGGGACGCCAGGGAAGCACGTCCCAGCTGTCGCCGCCTTGCCCGGCCTCGACACACATCCGAGCTGATGAGGCATCGTGGTGCCACGTTGGCTGGATGCTGGGCTGGCGCGGTGGTGGAGCGTTCATGAAGGGTTGCATGTCGCCACACAGGTGCTTGCTGAGTCGGTGTAGAGGCCGCCCATCGCCACGCAGGTGCCTGCCCAGCTGGTTGAGCTAGCAGATGCTTGGGGACGATGGTGTAGTCTTGGCTGGCACGGGCCTGGCAGTGGCCATGCTGATGCTCTCAGCAAGGGTCTTGCCGGGGGCCCGACAAAGGTGCTGCTGCGGTGTTGTAGTTGTCCCCGGCAAGGGTCTTGCCGGGGGTCTTGTGGATTTCCTCGGCTAGGATCCTGCCGAGGGTCGCCGTCTTCTGGTCTTCATCTGATCTCACATGTTTATGATCTTGATGAAGATTTGCATGCCACCACAGAGGCACCTCCCAAGCATTGGTTCCAATGTAGTTGGTTGGGTTGGAGCCTGTGGGCTCAAGGGTGGCTCACTCCGCTGGCATCGGGCAAGTTGCCCCGGCAAGGCTCTTGCCAGGGCTGCCTCGGCAAGGATCTTGCCGAGGGAGTCCACCTCACCCTCTTGCTCTCCTGCGCTTCTGGTCTTGGCATTGCCTTGGTTACCACATGTTTTGGCTTCTCTCCGGCTTCCCTCCTCTGCCCTACTAAATGGGGCCGTGGCACGCGGCTCTGACTGCCCGTGCACAAGTAAAGGGGTCAAAAGAAGAGCCCCTACTTTTGTACACCGACAGGAGCCCCCGGGCCTGGGCCACACATAAGCGCGCCGCGTTGTTGGACTAGGCCCAGAACGGTGCACGGGCAGGTGGGGCGGATTTTACCGCAGTAACTTCTCGTCCACTGCGCTTCCCCATGACATGCGTTGAACGTGCAACATGGAGGGTCGTGCGTGACGTGGGGGTCATGCGTGGGGCGGATTCCGCACGCATGCGTCACATCATGGTAAAGAGGCGCCTCGTGCCTTCCCCATAAAAAGAGGGAGGCGCAGAGGTGCGGCTCAACTCGGGCGGACTCGGGCCGTGGTCTTCAAGGCGTCAGTCCCCCACGATCACGGGGTGGGGAACGGTCGCCTCACCCGTCCCCTCAATTCTGCTTGCTCGCCACGCGTCCCCCATGCAGGTGGCAGGCGGCGGAGGCGGGAAACCGGGCCGTCGCTGATTGGGGCAGCGGGTCGGTCCTGATTCCCTGCGCCCCTGGTAGCTGGATTGGTTGAGTGGGGCGGCCGAGCCTCGACCTCGCCTCTTTATAAGGAAGGGGAGGGGGATGTCATCCCTCATTCTCCCAGCATCCATCCTCTTCCACCTCTGCTCCTTTCTTCCACCCGCCATGGCGAGAGGGGGTGCTGGCCCTTCAACGGTGGCGGCGAGGGTCGCTGCTCGACAGCGCGTCCCTCCTCCCCAAGAGCTTGTGGCGGCAGAGCCGGCCACGAGAGGAAGGGGAGGGGCTGAGGCCGAGGTCGCCGTGGCGCTCGGGGGAGAGGGGGACGGGGCGGCACATTGGCCTCGCCTCCGCTAGTGATGCCTCTCCCGATGGAGAGTCACATCGGGGACCAGCCCCCTCGAGTTCTTCATCAGGCTGCGCCGGCCACCGCGTCGCCGCCTCCGTCTCCCTACCCCATTCGCTCGGGAGATGGAGCTCAATCCACCCCAGACCCTCAGGTTGCATATGAGGGGCTGCGGGAACGGTGGCACGCGGGTCGATGTTGACTTCCCCGCTCCTCACGTCATTTACCTCCGCCGCTAATGGAAGACGTTCACTCGCATCCACAACCTAACGGCGGGGCTTGTCCTCTACTTCAAGTTAATGGAGGGTGGCCTCTTCTCTGTCAAGGTCTTTGAAGATCTTGGAATCCGCCTGAAGTACTGCGTGGAGAGCTCCTCCGACGATGAAGATTCCTCTTCAAGCGGGAGCAATGAGGAGGGTAGCAACAGCGACGACGAGAGCGCCGAGCGAGGTCACGTCGACCTCGTCTCCGACTGACCGCGTCGCCCCGCCCTACGTCATGCGGTCTGCCGAGGGCCTTCCTCGTCAAGCTCTCCATCGGGGCGCTCCCCATCGTCTCCTTGGGTGGCTGGCGTAGGAGGGTCGGAGAAGGCGCGTGGCGGCCTTAAAGTCGGAGTACGCGGGCACCGACGCCTTCGTCGCGTATTGCCGGCCCGCTGCCTCATCTTCCAGCTTCCCTCCCGGCACCGGGACGTTCTCTTGGTGCCTTGTGCTCCTCGCACCTCGCCTAGGCGCTCTTTTTGCCCTCCTGCCATCTTGTTCCACCTTCTGAGGAGAGGGACAAGAAAGGGATTACGGGCATCTTATCTCTTTTTATTTTGTAAGCCTGCGGGCACTTGTTAGATTTAAAATTTGTAATCCCCTTTCTCATGTTTTTAATTCCGTATGAACTGTACCTGTATGGGATGTTTTTAATGAAAAAGGGTGCTTGCCGGGTTCTCTGCGCGTGAGTGAGGCCCACGCCAAGGAACGAATCCTTGTTAATTTTAAGATAAACATTGTCGCCCGGCAACAGGCCTTGCCATCCCCTGACTTCAGTCGACCATTCTCACGCTTTTGGTGGAGGCAGGGGCAAAGTAGAGTTAGGCCCCTCGTTTATTTCCTCGCCACCGCGTCTATTACCCGGTTCTGTCCCAGGGACTTGGGTACAAGAGGAAGGAGGAGCACGATGGTCTTGGAGCAAAACGAGGTTTCATTTGTCCCAGTTCCATACGGAAATGCACAACATGGGATGAAGGACTTATCTGCCGCAGCCCCCGGCACCTTTGGCTTGCCGTGGTTAGATCTTTGTGTCTTCACCCCCCGGCAGTCTTGGTCTGCCGGGGCCGGAGCGCCGATTCGTTTTCTTTCTCCCAAGCGGCTCAGCAGAAGTGTCCACATGCCCTGCGAACCAAAGAAGACAGAAAGACGCATACTCGACCTCCAGGCTAGGGGTTAGTCATCGCTATGCACTATCAACCCTAACCGAGGGAGAGACTTAACCTAGCATGCATGCTAAAACTTAGGGCGCCAACACTTCATTTATTTATGCTCAGGGTCTGTGCCTGGCTTTGTACAGAGGGTTACATGCCTTGCCGGCAAGGATTGTACAAAAGGTGGTTCGCCGAGGGGCCTGGCAACCATGCCTTATGTGTAAAACTTGCGAAGATGTTCAATGTTCCAGGAGTTACTCACCGGAACAACATCTTCGGTCTCCAGGAGGACTGTGCCGGGCCTGGTGACTCGTATTACCCGATAAGGGCCTTCCCACTTTGGCGTCAACTTGTTGGAATTCTTGGCCGACTGAACGCGCCGAAGAACAAGGTCGCCTTCCTCAAAGCTTCGGGCATGAACCTTGCAACTATGGTAGCGGCGCAAGGCTTGCTGGTAGCGTGCTGCTCTCACAGCCGCCCGAAGACGATCTTCCTCAAGGAGTGTTGCATCATCTTGCCGCAATTGCTCTTGCTCAAGCTCGTCGTAAGCGAGCACTCGAGGTGACCCGTATATGAGTTTCATGGGGAGAACTGCTTCTGCCCCATATACCAGGGCAAAGGGTGTCTGGCCGGTGGCTCGATTTGGCGTCATTTTGATCGACCAAAGAACCGCCGGCAACTCATCAATCCAGCACCTTCCGCTCTTGTGCAGCTTGTCAAAAGTCTTTGTCCTCAGGCCTCGCAACACTTCAACATTTGCCCTCTCCGCCTGGCTGTTGCTCCGTGGGTGTGCCAGAGAAGTGAAACAGACCCTGCTGCCGAGGTCTTGGATGTACTGCATGAAGGTGTGGCTTGTGAACTGCATGCCATTGTCGGTGATAACTCTGTTTGGCACACCAAAACGACACACTAGCCCCTTGAGGAACTTGACGGTTGACTGTGCTGTCACCTTCCTCACTGCTTCCACCTCTGGCCACTTTGTGAACTTGTCGATCGCAACGTACAAGTACTCAAAGCCCTCGACAGCGCGGGGGAAGGGCCCCAGGATGTCGAGCCCCCAGACCGAGAATGGCTAGGAAAGAGGAATTGTTTGAAGGGCTTGAGCTGGTTGATGAAGCTTCTTTGAATGGAACTGACTCGCTTCACACTTGGTTACTAGTGCCATTGCATCCTGGAGGGCAGTGGGCCAGAAAAGACCCTGCCGGAATGCCTTGCCGACAAGGGCCCTCGACCCTATGTGGGAGCCACATATGCCTCTGTGTATCTCTGCCAATAGCTCCAGTCCGTCCTCCCGGGGAATGCACTTCAATTTCACACCGCTCGATCTCTTTCTGTACAGGACGTCATCGACGAACAGATACATGGCAGACCGACGGGATACTTTCTCTGCTTCTTTCTGCTCCTCAGGAAGCTCCCCTGTTTGGAGGATCGGACGGTATGCTGTGCCCATGCCGGAGCCTGGGGCTCGATGGCAAGGACCAAAGGCATTTCTTTTGCCATGGGAGCGGCTATCTCTACGGCCAGGGCTTGATGGCTCGCCGGAATCAGTCGCTCCTCGGCAGGCTCAGAATCCGCGGCAACACCCTTATAGGCGGCCCCTGGGGGCTCAGCGGGAAAGTACTTGCCGGGGCCTGATTTCCTCCGTTTGTTCTGCTCCGTTGATGGTTCGACGGATGGTTGAGTTAACCGAAGCAAAAAGGTACCTGGTTCCACAGGCAGCTTGAATGCAGCGCACTTTGATAGGTAATCAGCGATGTCGTTCTCCGCCCGGGGAACGTGCTTCGCTTTTATACCGTCAAAGTGCTCCTCCAACTTCCTCACCTCATCTACATAGGCCTCCATCAACGGTCTCTGATAATCTTTGTTGACTTGTCTGACGACAAGCTGTGAATCGCCCCTGACGATGAGCTTCTTGACCCCGAGGTCTGCCGCGATCCTGAGGCCGGCAAGCAACCCCTCGTACTCAGCAGTGTTGTTGGTGGACATCTCCCTAGGAAAGTGCATCTGGATTACATACTTGAGGTGCTCTCCGGTGGGTGCGACGAGCAGCACACCAGCACCGGTGCCTTGCAGTGAGAAAGCCCCGTCAAAGTACATGATCCAGTTGCGACTTGCTTCCTTGCCGGGGAGGGTGATCTCCTGGACTTCCTCATCAGGTGTTGAGGTCCATTCTGCAATGAACTCTACCAAGACTATGCTTTGGATTGTAGAAGTACTTTCAAACTTCAAACCAAAGCTCGAAAGCTCCAAGGCCCACTCCACAATCCTTCCGGTTGCATCTGGGTTGTGCATTATCCGTTGTAACGGGAGGCGGGTGACGACGGTGATTTCGTGTGCTTGGAAGTAGTGACGCAGCTTCCTCGAGGCCATAAGAAGGCCGAAGAGCAATTTATGCACACAAGTGTACCTTGACCTAGCCCCCTGCAGGAGGGAGCTGACAAAGTAAACCGGGTGCTGCATCATCTTCTTCTTCCGCACCACCTCGTTTGATTGCATGCCGTCTGTCCTGATGGCGCCAGACTCCGCCGGGGGCCTCGCCTTGCCGGCATTGGGCCCTGCCGGGGGAATATCTGGCTTGCCATCTGCCAGTTCTGCCGTCGCCACTGCCTCTTTACCGACCTCCCTCTGCACCACTAGCGCGACACTGACCACTTGATTCATCGCCGCCAGATGCAGCAACAACAACTCTTGCGGTTTAGGCGCAACCAATATTGGTGTAGAGGAAAGGGATTTCTTCAGATCCCGCAACACCACCTCGGCCTCTGGGGTCCACTCCATTGGGCCCACCTTCTTCAAGATCTTGAAAAAGGGAAGGGCACGCTCAGCGGACTTGGAGATGAACCTGCTCATGGCGGCAACACATCCAGTGAGCCGACACACATCCTTGATCTGCTTGGGTGCCTCGATCTACTCAATGGCCTTGATTTTGTCTGGATTTGCCTCGATCCCACGATGTGACACGAAGAACCTAAGAAGTTTGCCGGACGGAACGACAAAGATACACTTCTCAGGGTTCAACTTGAGGTTGATCTTGCGCAGGTTGGCAAACGTCTCTTCTAAGTCTTGCACAAGAGTTGCCTTGTCCGTTTGACCACTATGTCATCCATATAAGCTTCCATATTTCTATGTAGCTGGGGATCAAAACCAATTTGGACTGCTCTTGCAAACGTTAAGCCAGCATTCTTCAACCTGAAAGGCATCCGTAAAAAGCAATATGTACCACATGGGGTGATGAATGCTGTCTTCTCTTCGTCTTCCTTGGCCATGAAGATTCGGTGGTAGCCCAAGTAGGCGTCGAGGAATGATAACAGATCGCACCCGGTCATGGAGTCAATAATCTGGTCAATGCGTGGAAACGAGAAGGGGTCCTTAGGGCAAGACTTATTGATATCTGTGTAATCAATACACAGCCTCCACTTCCCATTCGTCTTTCGCACCACCACCGGATTGGCCAACCACGTCGGATGGAGCACTCCTCTCACCAAGCCTGCTGCTTCCAACTTCCTGATCTCCTCTGCGATAAACTCTTGCCGTTCCAAAGCTTGCTTCCTGACCTTCTGCTTGATGGGCCGCGCATGGGGACAGACATCAAGATGGTGCTCAATCACTTCCCTGGGAACGCTGGGGATGTCAGATGCTTGCCATGTAAACACATCAACATTCGCCCGCAGGAAAGTGACGAGCGTGCTTTTCTATTTGCTGTTGAGGGTGGACCTTATGGTGAAAGCACCTCCCGTGCCATCCTCCCTGACAGACACTGATAGAGGCGGGGGTGTCCCGATCTTTCGATGAGATGATAACTATCGATTTGGTGGAGACGACTTTGACGATCCGACTACAAACGTGCACGACGTTGCGCCTTAGCAATCGCTAAACCAATCTCCCGAGGTTACTGACGATGCTGGAAGCACGGTCAGCCTGACCACGAAGGTCTATTCCTGCAAGCAATCGAAGAACGAGCAAGAATATGATAAAGCAATCTGAATATTGCAAATATATATGAAGTATTGATAATGGTGGGGATCCGGAAGCGGTCTTGGTCTGGTCGTTGGACACAAACGAAGTACACGAAGTTGCAATGGCTAACTTTTAACTAAACAAATCCCCAGGAAAAGCTACTAGATGGATCTACTTATATAGGAGCAAGGGGTGGCGGCCAAGGAGGTGGGAGGACGTCCCAAGGCAGCCTAAAACTAAATCTAGGTCGTACAAGGCCAATGGGCCCAAGTGGAGGTGATGTAACACCTTTGGACTTGTAGTTTGACTCGGATTCTGCTGCAGCATCAGATTGTTTCGTCCACAACTCAACGCTCCGGACGAATTTGAAGGTGATTCCAATTGGGTTGGAAAGTGCACGAAATCTAGTTTCCAACAAAAAAAGAATCACCCAATTCGGAGTCCGTATGAAAGACTTGTGTGCGTTTTGAGTCAGGTATGTCTGTGCAGTCCAAATCTGAATCCAGAACGTGAGAGACTTGGACTCTATCTTCTCTTGGGCCAAAAGTGACGTGAGAGAACTTTTTGGACAGCAAATAAACATCTCTTTCTTCCTTATCTTCATATGTGGATTGTACAAATGTCCCATACACCTGCAATTAGACAAAACACAAAAGTGTGTGAAGTATTTTTGTTCTGGATAACATAAATAGATTATTGAATAGTTTGCACTAGAAATCACCTGACAAATATGCATATATGCAATATTTTTGGTCATATCCAAGGTAGTCATGTCCTCATCATCCTCCCCTTCTTGAAAATAAAGCCGTCCTCGGCGTTGCTTAATCTGAAATGTGGCTAACAAAAGAGACAAGGTGTACATGTTGTATATGTATATGTCATCCATTTTTACTTCCCTTGATTTTTGCATATATGACACATGAATAGATGAGTAACTTGCATAGCTCATAAAATCTAAAGCCAAAAAATTAGCACAAGAAGTAGAAGGCATGAAAATATTGCAACTCAGTTTGCACATATAAGTGAAGCTCTTATTCATTTCAAAAGATTGACAATGTGATGAGGACATCAATACAATTGTTACACCCACAGCCCCTGCTGCTATACATACTGGACCAATTACTAGAGCTCGTGCACGCCAACTAAATTACCAGGTACTTTCGTTTCTTGGTAATGATTCTAATGTTCATGAGAATATGATGCTGCCTAAATTGGATACATTTGTTTTGCTTACAAATGAAGGGCCTAGCTTGGAGAAGGATGAACATTGGAGCAAGAACAAGCATGGAGATGATGGCATGCGCAAGGGAAACAAGAACGGAGTTACAAGTGATGATTTCAGGACTTTGAAGCCACCATAATGGGTGCATGAAGCCTTGGACGAAATATACAAGATGCCACTTCATAAATTTCGTCCCGAGGCTATTTTAGGTGCTGCGTCACCTTATTATTGGGCCAGGCCCATGTAATTTCGAAATACATAAGTATAGGCTATTTTTAGAGTCCGTATATGTGGGGAAACAAGAGATAGGGTTGATTTCGGACCCCTCCACCAAGGGCCACGAAATTCCCCCCTCTTCCTCCATATATACAGCCCTTAGGGCGTCGTTTAGACTTTGGGGTTTTGTTTAGATTAAAAGTTCGCCATAGCTGCAACTTCGCGTACTTCGTTTGTGTTCAACGACCAGACAAAGGCGTCACAGAACCCCACCTTGATCAATAAAGCTTTCATCTTATATTCGCAATATCCAGATTGCAATCTCAGTTTCTTGCTTGTTCTTCGTTTGCTCGCAGGAAACAGACCCTCGTGGTCAGGTTGATCGTGCTCCGGCGTGGTCAATAACCTCTCGGAGTTGGTTTAGCGATTGCTAAGGCGCGACGTCCTCGCACGTTCGTAGTCGGATCGTCAAAGTCGACTTCCACCAAAGCGAAATCCACCATCTCATCGAAAGACGGGACACCTTTGCCTCTATCACTTGGACTCTATCTTCTCTTGGGCCAAAAGTGACGTGAGAGAACTTTTTGGACAGCAAATAAACATCTCTTTCTTCCTTATCTTCATATGTGGATTGTACAAATGTCCCATACACCTGCAATTAGACAAAACACAAAAGTGTGTGAAGTATTTTTGTTCTGGATAACATAAATAGATTATTGAATAGTTTGCACTAGAAATCACCTGACAAATATGCATATATGCAATATTTTTGGTCATATCCAAGGTAGTCATGTCCTCATCATCCTCCCCTTCTTGAAAATAAAGCCGTCCTCGGCGTTGCTTAATCTGAAATGTGGCTAACAAAAGAGACAAGGTGTACATGTTGTATATGTATATGTCATCCATTTTTACTTCCCTTGATTTTTGCATATATGACACATGAATAGATGAGTAACTTGCATAGTTCATAAAATCTAAAGCCAAAAAATTAGCACAAGAAGTAGAAGGCATGAAAATATTGCAACTCAGTTTGCACATATAAGTGAAGCTCTTATTCATTTCAAAAGATTGACAATATTCATCATTAAACCATCCCAACATTGGTGAATAAACCTTACTTGCATCAAATTTACATGCTACAACATGCTTAAATAAGCAAACATGCAATAAGTCATTCAACACAAAATCATCACCAAGATTAGAGGTCATATCAAAATGATTAAACATTGGTTCTTTTGCATCAATAGTTAATTCAACGGGTGCACTCAAAATTGTTGGTATTTCAGTTGTTTGATCACATGGCAAAGTCAAATTATCAACGTAGTCCTCTAAAATAGGTGGTGTGATCAAAGTAGTGGGTAGCTCATCAGATGGTGCATTCAAATTGACAAGGCATTCATCATTCTCATGTAGAGATGGAAGATCAGTACCTTTGTCATTACCTCTTATGATCAACTCAAATGATGTAGCCACTCTCGGGGGCGATGTGTCACATGGTGGAGGTGATGTAGTCCTGACAACAACGGATGTGGTTGTCATAGTATGCCTAGTAGTTGAAGGAACAATCATATCAACTCTTGGAATGTGCATCGTGCGCTTGTTCTCCTCGTGGCCAACACGTCGTTTTATTTCCTGTTCAGCTTTGCAAGCAAGATGAAACAAATGGTCCATAGGATAACACTCTTCATAAATTAGTATCTCTTGAATATCACAGTTTAATCCTCCCCAAAATCTATCCATAAAATCATCTTCACTTTCTTCTAAAGAGGAATGCAACAAGGTAGTTTGTAAATCATCATAATATTTTGTTACAGTTTCACTACCTTGTTTTAAGTGTTGCAACTTCTTAATCATGTCACGAGTATAATAAGCAGGGACGAAAGTATGTCGCATGGCAAGTTTCAAATCATCCCAAGTAGTAGGTATGTAATTAGGGTGTAACCGACAATATTCACTCCACCAAACCAAAGCATAACCAGTGAAAGAACCAACCGCAACCTTAACCTTTTTATGTTCATCGAAATTATGGGAAGCAAATATATATTTTATGTCGAACTCCCATTCAATATATAAAGCAGGTTTAAAACGGCCATTAAATGGTGGTATAGATACATTAACCTGATCATGTGCATTTGGATGTTTGTGCACCTCTCGTGACGGTTGTGGTATTTGCAAAGGTGGTGGCACGTCTCCCGCGATCGACAAAGCCCATGAATTGACTCTGGATCCTGTCATGATTAGTAGAACAAGAAACAAAACACAAAAATAATGTTCCTATAACTACTAGGATGTGGTGGTAAAACGCTCACAGTAAAGCAAATATCAATGTCTTACAAGTTCTTACCATGTAGCAGGCGGTGATCGGCAACCAGCGGTGTCAAGTAACTCCGAATATTGAGTAAAGTGATTGCCAGGGGAGCGTACGTATACACGGTGTAGAAATATGTGGAGCTAGGTTGGCTATATATGGTAGCAAAAGATTAGCAATAATCAATTCAAAGATGCAATGTTGAATAAACGCTCAACGACGGTACTGTGCTGGTCCTAGGCTAGACCGGACTAGAGACGCGAGCCTAGAACACTAATGAGGTCACAGCGTAGCACAACTAGCATCAATGAAAGATACTAAGTAGCTCTGGATAGCAAGATATAAGTGAAGATCACAACGACAGTAAAGATAATGATGAAAAACAACTGCCAAACAGGATATACAACAACTCTCTCTCCAACTTTGCTCTTGAAAAGTTTGAGCCAATTTTCTGATAAATTCTTTCAAAGAATGCTACTAACTCAAGCTTTCCAATGCAAAAAGAATCACTCAATTCCGAGTTGATATGAGGAGTCAAAGAATTCTAAAACTGGCCTGAAAAATTGGAACAAGCTGTGTTCACGAACTTCAGAGGGCAAAAAGACCTATTTAGAAGCCTATTTTGAGGTGTCAAATATTGAACTAGCTTCTGCAACTATTTAGATGCGGCTCGTTGCTAGCTTCAATTTGAGTACTCACGGAGCCAAAACGGACTTCGTATGAGGAAGATACACCTGTTTTACTGAACAGTGCACAAAACAGATTCCAATCCGAATTCAGGTACGAGATTGATTCTAGATAGATCCGATTTTTTTTCTTCTCTCTTTTTTTTTCTCACGCTTTTTTTTCTTCTCTCTCTTTTTCTTTTTTTTCCTCTCTTTTTTTCCTCTATCTTTTTTTTCTCCCTCTTTCCAAGACAAACTAGATAAGATGCAGATTGGATCAGGCGAAGATGTGAATGACCTCAACTATGATTATGACAATGAACAGTGTGTAGCACGTGGTGGAAATTAATGGATGGGATGGTGGACAGCGGAAGGGATAATGATGCAGCGGCGGCGTGACTAATGTGAACAGAACTCGAAACTCTAAAGGAACTAGACACTAAGACCAGCAACTAACACGACGATGCAACCGATAATTCAACTATGCAAGCAATGAATAGAAAATTGCAAAGGCTCAGACTGGCTTGGATAAATGATGAATAGATCTAACTTTTTTATGGCTTTTTCATGGACTGTAGGTATGAATGACAGATGCGATCTAAACTATGAAAAACTGTAAAATCTCACCGAGCAACCTAAAAACTGATACCACTTGATAGAGGCGGGGGTGTCCCGATCTTTCGATGAGATGATAACTATCGATTTGGTGGAGACGACTTTGACGATCCGACTACAAACGTGCACGACGTTGCGCCTTAGCAATCGCTAAACCAATCTCCCGAGGTTACTGACGATGCTGGAAGCACGGTCAGCCTGACCACGAAGGTCTATTCCTGCAAGCAATCGAAGAACGAGCAAGAATATGATAAAGCAATCTGAATATTGCAAATATATATGAAGTATTGATAATGGTGGGGATCCGGAAGCGGTCTTGGTCTGGTCGTTGGACACAAACGAAGTACACGAAGTTGCAATGGCTAACTTTTAACTAAACAAATCCCCAGGAAAAGCTACTAGATGGATCTACTTATATAGGAGCAAGGGGTGGCGGCCAAGGAGGTGGGAGGACATCCCAAGGCAGCCTAAAACTAAATCTAGGTCGTACAAGGCCAATGGGCCCAAGTGGAGGTGATGTAACACCTTTGGACTTGTAGTTTGACTCGGATTCTGCTGCAGCATCAGATTGTTTCGTCCACAACTCAACGCTCCGGACGAATTTGAAGGTGATTCCAATTGGGTTGGAAAGTGCACGAAATCTAGTTTCCAACAAAAAAAGAATCACCCAATTCGGAGTCCGTATGAAAGACTTGTGTGCGTTTTGAGTCAGGTATGTCTGTGCAGTCCAAATCTGAATCCAGAACGTGAGAAACTTGGACTCTATCTTCTCTTGGGCCAAAAGTGACGTGAGAGAACTTTTTGGACAGCAAATAAACATCTCTTTCTTCCTTATCTTCATATGTGGATTGTACAAATGTCCCATACACCTGCAATTAGACAAAACACAAAAGTGTGTGAAGTATTTTTGTTCTGGATAACATAAATAGATTATTGAATAGTTTGCACTAGAAATCACCTGACAAATATGCATATATGCAATATTTTTGGTCATATCCAAGGTAGTCATGTCCTCATCAGACACCTTCTTGGTCTCTAGCGACGCAGCTCTGGATTTCTTGCTCTTGCCGGTGGAGCTCTCTGGCACATCCTCAATGATAGCACAACACACCAAAGAGGTGGGCTTGCCGGAGTGGGTGCGAGAGGTCCTGCCGGTCTTCTTCTTCCCTCCCGAGACTTCGGTGGAAGGAGCAGGCGCCTTGGCGGCAGCTGCTGCAACCGCTTCCCGGTAGAGTAGGTCGGCGCAAATCAGCGTATCCTTCTTGTTGCAGGGAACAGTGATGATGGTCATCGGCCCAGGCATCTTCAGCGTGTTATAGGCGTAATGTGACGCTGCCATGAACTTTGCTAGTGCCGGGCGGCCGAGAACCCCATTGTAGGGCAAGGGAATCTCGGATACATCAAAGACAATCTTCTTTGTCTTGTAGTTCAGCTCGCCTCCAAACGTCACATGCAGCGTGATCTTGCGCTTCGTCTGACTCCTTCCCGGGTTGACCCCTTGAAACGTAGCCGTCTCCTCGAGGTCTCCATCAGGAATTTGTAGCCTTTTGATCACAACGGGCGAGATCAAGTTCAGACCGGCCCTGCCGTCAACCAGCATCTTATTCACCTTGAGGTTGCGTATGGTTGGTGAAACCAACAACGGCAAACACCCGACCGCAGTTGTGCGATCAGGGTGATCCTTGGCATCAAAGATGATGGGCGTGCAGGACCACTTCAGCGGCTTCTGAGCGTCGAACGACGGCTCTGCTGCTGTGATCTCACGCGCCCACTGCTTGAGCTGGCGGTGAGAAGTATGCAGCGAGGCGCCACCATCGACACACATGGCCTCTGTAGCTTTCTAAAAATTGTGCTTGTCGGACTTGTCGTCCTCGTCATGATCGTCGTCTTCCTACTCTTGTCGTGGCCCCGAGCGGGCCTCTCTTGCTGGTTGTCCTTGCCACGGTGGCCTCCTTGGCCGCCACGCTTCTTGTCGGATCCTTCGGCACCATCCTGACCCTTCTCCTTGTCCCGCCTCTCATATTTGGCTTTTTGCTTTTCAGCAAGCAACTCAACTTGTCGGTAGTTCTGGAGGTCGTGGCCCTTGGTGCGGTGGATCTTGCAGTACTGCTTGTCAGAGCCCCCTGGCTTGTCGGCAGCCGCCAAGGCCTAGCAAGCGGCGCAACCGGCAATCTCCTTGCCGGGGTCGTCTGCCTTGGCCTTCTTGGTGGCGTCGGTGTCGTCGGATCCCTTGACGGCAAGCACGGCGTTGCCCTTGCATTTCCTGTTGCGACGCCGACCGTTCTTCATCGAGGCGGTTGATAGAGGCAAAGGTGTCCCGTCTTTCGATGAGATGATGGATATCGCTTTGGTGGCAGTCAACTTTGACGATCCGACTACGAACGTGCGAGGACGTCGCGCCTTAGCAATCGCTAAACCAACTCCGAGAGGTTATTGACCACGCCGGAGCACGATCAACCTGACCACGAGGGTCTGTTTCCTGCGAGCAAACGAAGAACAAGCAAGAAACTGAGATTGCACTCTGGATATTGCGAATATAAGATGAAAGCTTTATTGATCAAGGTGGGGTTCTGTGACGCCTTTGTCTGGTCGTTGAACACAAACGAAGTACGCGAAGTTGCAGCTATGGCGAACTTTTAATCTAAACAAAACCCAAAGTCTAAACGATGCCCTAAGGGCTGTATATATGGAGGAAGAGGGGGGAATTTCGTGACCCTTGGTGGAGGGGTCCGAAATCAACCCTATCTCTTGTTTCCCCACACATACGGACTCTAAAAATAGCCTATACTTATGTATTTCGAAATTACATGGGCCTGGCCCAATAATAAGGTGACGCAACACCTATAATAGCCTCGGGACGAAATTTATGAAGTGGCATCTTGTATATTTCGTCCAAGGCTTCATGCACCCATTATGGTGGCTTCAAAGTCCTGAAATCATCACTTGTAACTCCGTTCTTGTTCCCCTTGCGCATGCCATCATCTCCATGCTTGTTCTTAATCCAATGTTCATCCTTCTCCAAGCTAGGCCCTTCATTTGTAAGCAAAACAAATGTATCCAATTTAGGCAGCATCATATTCTCATGAACATTAGAATCATTACCAAGAAACGAAAGTACCTGGTAATTTAGTTGGCGTGCGCGAGCTCTAGTAATTGGTCCAGTATTTATAGCAGCAGGGGCTGTGGGTGTAACAATTGTATTGATGTCCTCATCATCCTCCCCTTCTTGAAATAAAGTCGTCCTCAACGGAAGTTCATCTTCCTCACCCAAATAAGGCTTCAAATCTGCAATGTTAAAAGTGGGACTAACCCCAAAATCTGCAGGCAACTCAAGTTTATATGCATTATCATTTATTTTCTCTAACACCTTAAAGGGACCATCAACACGTGGCATTAACTTTGATTTGCGCAAATCCGGAAATCTATCCTTACGCAAATGTAACCAAACAAGATCTCCAGGTGCAAACACAACATGTTTTCTACCCTTATCTCCAGCAAGTTTATATTTAGCATTCATACGCTCAATGTTTTCCTTAGTTAACTCATGCATTTTTAAAATCAATTCAGCACGTTGTTTAGCATCAAAATTAACCTTCTCCGAAGATGGAAGAGGCAACAAATCAATAGGTGCACGAGGTAGGAAACCATACACAACTTCAAAAGGGCACATCTTAGTAGTAGAATGCAATGAACGATTATAAGCAAATTCAATATGAGGCAAGCATTCCTCCCACATTTTCTTATTATTCTTCAAAACAGCCCTAAGCATAGTAGACAACGTTCTATTGACTACTTCAGTTTGTCCATCAGTTTGGGGGTGACAATTAGTACTAAAAAGCAGTTTAGTCCCCAACTTAGCCCATAAACATCTCCAAAAGTGGCTAAGAAATTTAGTATCACGATCTGAAACAATAGTATTTGGCACACCATGCAAGCGAATAATTTCACGAAAGAACAAATCAGCAACATTAACAGCATCATCGCTTTTATGACATGGTATAAAGTGTGCCATTTTCGAGAATCTATCCACGACAACAAATATGCTATCCCTCCCCTTCTTTGTTCGAGGTAAACCTAAAACAAAGTCCATAGATATATCCTCCCAAGGAACACTAGGTACAGGCAAAGGCATATATAAACCATGAGGATTGATGATGAGGACATCAATACAATTGTTACACCCACAGCCCCTGCTGCTATACATACTGGACCAATTACTAGAGCTCGTGCACGCCAACTAAATTACCAGGTACTTTCGTTTCTTGGTAATGATTCTAATGTTCATGAGAATATGATGCTGCCTAAATTGGATACATTTGTTTTGCTTACAAATGAAGGGCCTAGCTTGGAGAAGGATGAACATTGGAGCAAGAACAAGCATGGAGATGATGGCATGCGCAAGGGAAACAAGAACGGAGTTACAAGTGATGATTTCAGGACTTTGAAGCCACCATAATGGGTGCATGAAGCCTTGGACGAAATATACAAGACGCCACTTCATAAATTTCGTTCCGAGGCTATTTTAGGTGCTGCGTCACCTTATTATTGGGCCAGGCCCATGTAATTTCAAAATACATAAGTATAGGCTATTTTTAGAGTCCGTATGTGTGGGGAAACAAGAGATAGGGTTGATTTCGGACCCCTCCACCAAGGGCCACGAAATTCCCCCCCTCTTCCTCCATATATACAGCCCTTAGGGCATCGTTTAGACTTTGGGTTTTGTTTAGATTAAAAGTTCGCCATAGCTGCAACTTCGCGTACTTCGTTTGTGTTCAACGACCAGACAAAGGCGTCACAGAACCCCACCTTGATCAATAAAGCTTTCATCTTATATTCGCAATATCCAGATTGCAATCTTAGTTTCTTGCTTGTTCTTCGTTTGCTCGCAGGAAACAGACCTTCGTGGTCAGGTTGATCGTGCTCCGGCGTGGTCAATAACCTCTCGGAGTTGGTTTAGCGATTGCTAAGGCGCGACGTCCTCGCACGTTCGTAGTCGGATCGTCAAAGTCGACTTCCACCAAAGCGAAATCCTCCATCTCATCGAAAGACGGGACACCTTTGCCTCTATCACTTAGTTAACTCATGCATTTTTAAAATCAATTCAACACGTTGTTTAGCATCAAAATTAACCTTCTCCGAAGATGGAAGAGGCAACAAATCAATAGGTGCACGAGGTAGGAAACCATACACAACTTCAAAAGGGCACATCTTAGTAGTAGAATGCAATGAACGATTATAAGCAAATTCAATATGAGGCAAGCATTCCTCCCACATTTTCTTATTATTCTTCAAAACAGCCCTAAGCATAGTAGACAACGTTCTATTGACTACTTCAGTTTGTCCATCAGTTTGGGGGTGACAAGTAGTACTAAAAAGCAGTTTAGTCCCCAACTTAGCCCATAAACATCTCCAAAAGTGGCTAAGAAATTTAGTATCACGATCTGAAACAATAGTATTTGGCACACCATGCAAGCGAATAATTTCACGAAAGAACAAATTAGCAACATTAACAGCATCATCGCTTTTATGACATGGTATAAAGTGTGCCATTTTCGAGAATCTATCCACGACAACAAATATGCTATCCCTCCCCTTCTTTGTTCGAGGTCAACCTAAAACAAAGTCCATAGATATATCCTCCCAAGGAACACTAGGTACAGGCAAAGGCATATATAAACCATGAGGATTGAGTCGTGACTTAGCTTTTTGACATGTAGTGCAGCGAGCAATAAAACGCTCAACATCCCGTCTCATCTTTGGCCAAAAGAAATGTGAAGCAAGTATGATGAGGACATGACTACCTTGGATATGACCAAAAATATTGCATATATGCATATTTGTCAGGTGATTTCTAGTGCAAACTATTCAATAATCTATTTATGTTATCCAGAACAAAAATACTTCACACACTTTTGTGTTTTGTCCAATTGCAGGTGTATGGGACATTTGTACAATCCACATATGAAGATAAGGAAGAAAGAGATGTTTATTTGCTGTCCAAAAAGTTGTCTCACGTCACTTTTGGCCCAAGAGAAGATAGAGTCCAAGTCTCTCACGTTCTGGATTCAGATTCGGACTGCACAGACACACCTGACTCAAAACGCACACAAGTTTTTCATACGGACTCCGAATTGGGTGATTCTTTTTTTGTTGGAAACTAGATTTCGTGCACTTTCCAACCCAATCGGAATCACCTTTAAATTCGTCCGGAGCGTTGAGTTGTGGACGAAACAATCTGATGCTGCAGCAGAATCCGAGTCAAACTACAAGTCCAAAGGTGTTACATCACCTCCACTTGGGCCCATTGGCCTTGTACGACCTAGATTTAGTTTTAGGCTGCCTTGGGACGTCCTCCCACCTCCTTGGCCGCCACCCCTTGCTCCTATATAAGTAGATCCATCTAGTAGCTTTTCCTTGGGATTTGTTTAGTTAAAAGTTAGCCATTGCAACTTCGTGTACTTCGTTTGTGTCCAACGACCAGACCAAGACCGCTTACGGATCCTCACCTTTATCAATACTTCATACATATTTGCAATATTCAGATTGCTTTTATCATATTCTTGCTCGTTCTTCGATTGCTTGCAGGAATAGACCTTCGTGGTCAGGTTGATCGTGCACCGGCGTGGTCAATAACCTCTGGAGACTGGTTTAGCGATTGCTAAGGCGCAACGTCGTGCACGTTTGTAGTCGGATCGTCAAAGTCGTCTCCACCAAATCGATAGTTACCATCTCATCGAAAGATCGGGACACCTCGCCTCTATCAAGTGGTATCAGTTTTCAGGTTGCTCGGTGAGAATTTCCAGTTTTTCCTAGATTAGATTTTTTTCTTACCTATTGTCCAAGAAAAAGCCACAAAAAAAAGTTAGATCTGTTCATCCTTTATCCAATCCAGTCTGAGCCTTTGCAATTTTCTATTCATTGCTTGCATAGTTGAATTATCGGTTGCATCGTCGTGTCAGTTGCTGGTCTTAGTGTCTAGTTCCTTTAGAGTTTCGAGTTCTGTTCACATTAGTCACGCCGCCGCTGCATCATTATCCCTTCCGCCGTCCACCATTCCATCTATTAATTTCCACCACGTGCTACACACTGTTCATTGTCATAATCATAGTTGAGGTCATTCACATCTTCGCCTGATCCAATCTGCATCTTATCTAGTTTGTCTTGGAAAAAAAAGATAGAGAAAAAAAAAGAGAAAAAAGGAAAAAAAAGAAAAAGAGAGAGAAGAAAAAGAAAAAAAAAGCGTGAGAAAAAAAAAGAGAGAAGAAAAAAAAATTGAATCTATCTAGAATCAATCTCGTACCTGAATTCGGATTGGAATCTGTTTTGCGCACTGTTCAGTAAAACAGGTGTATCTTCCTCATACGAAGTCCGTTTTGGCTCCGTGAGTACTCAAATTGAAGCTAGCGACGAGCCGCATATAAATAGTTGCAGAAGCTAGTTCAATATTTGACACCTCAAAATCGGCTTCTAAATAGGTCTTTTTGTCCTCCGAAGTTTGTGAACACAACTTGTTCCAATTTTTCAGGCCAGTTTTAGAATTCTTTGACTCCTCATATCAACTCGGAATTGAGTGATTCTTTTTGCATTGGAAAGCTTGAGTTAGTAGCATTTTTTGAAAGAATTTATCAGAAAATTGTCTCAAACTTTTCAAGAGGAAAGTTGGAGAGAGAGTTGTTGTATATCCTGCTTGGCAGTTGTTTTTCATCATTATCTTCACTGCCGTTGTGATCTTCACTTATATCTTGCTGTCAAGAGCTACTTAGTATCCTTCATTGATGCTAGTTGTGCTACGCCGTGACCTCATTAGTGTTCTAGGCTCGCGTCTCTAGTCCGGTCTAGCCTAGGACCAGCACAGTACCGTCGTTGAGCGTTTATTCAACATTGCATCTTTGAATTGATTATTGCTAATCTTTTGCTACCATATATAGCCAACCCAACTCCACATATTTCTACACCGTGTATAGTACGCTCCCCTGGCAATCGCTTTACTCAATATTCGGAGTTACTTGACACCGCTGGTTGCCGATCACCGCCTGTTGCATGGTAAGAACTTGTAAGACATTGATATTTGCTTTACTGTGAGCGTTTTACCATCACATCCTAGTAGTTATAGGAACATTATTTTTGGGTTTTGTTTCTTGTTCTACTAATCATGACAGGATCCAGAGTCAATTCATGGGCTTTGTCGATCGCGGGAGACGTGCCACCACCTTTGCAAATACCACAACCGTCACGAGAGGTGCACAAACATTCAAATGCACATGATCAGGTTAATGTATCTATACCACCATTTAATGGCCGTTTTAAACCTGCTTTATATATTGAATGGGAGTTCGACATAAAAAATATATTTGCTTCCCATAATTTCAATGAACATAAAAAGGTTAAGGTTGCGGTTGGTTCTTTCACTGGTTATGCTTTGGTTTGGTGGAGTGAATATTGTCGGTTACACCCTGATTATATACCTACTACTTGGGATGATTTGAAACTTGCCATGCGACATACTTTCGTCCCTGCTTATTATACTCGTGACATGATTAAGAAGTTGCAACACTTAAAACAAGGTAGTGAAACTGTAACAAAATATTATGATGATTTACAAATTACCTTGTTGCATTCCTCTTTAGAAGAAAGTGAAGATGATTTTATGGATAGATTTTGGGGAGGATTAAACCGTGATATTCAAGAGATACTAATTCATGAAGAGTGTTATCCTATGGACCATTTGTTTCATCTTGCTTGCAAAGCTGAACAGGAAATAAAACGACGTGTTGGCCACGAGGAGAACAAGCGCACGGTGCACATTCCAAGAGTTGATATGATTGTTCCTTCAACTACTAGGCATACTATGACAACCACATCCGTTGTTGTCAGGATTACATCACCTCCACCATGTGACACATCGCCCCCGAGAGTGGCTACATCATCTGAGTTGATCATAAGAGGTAATGACAAAGGTACTGATCTTCCATCTCTACATGAGAATGATGAATGCCTTGTCAATTTGAATGCACCATCTGATGAGCTACCCACTACTTTGATCACACCACCTATTTTAGAGGACTACGTTGATAATTTGACTTTGCCATGTGATCAAACAACTGAAATACCAACAATTTTGAGTGCACCCATTGAATTAACTATTGATGCAAAAGAACCAATGTTTAATCATTTTGATATGACCTCTAATCTTGGTGATGATTCTGTGTTGAATGACTTATTGCATGTTTGCTTATTTAAGCATGTTGTAGCATGTAAATCTGATGCAAGTACGGTTTATTCACCAATGTTGGGATGGTTTAATGATGAACATTCTCAATCTTTTGAAATGAATAAGAGCTTCACTTATATGTGCAAACTGAGTTGCAATATTTTCATGCCTTCTACTTCTTGTGCTAATTTTTTGGCTTTAGATTTTATGAACTATGCAAGTTACTCATCTATTCAAGTGTCATATATGCAAAAATCAAGGGAAGTAAAAATGGATGACATATACATATACAACATGTACACCTTGTCTCTTTTGTTAGCCACATTTCAGATTAAGCAACGCCGAGGACGGCTTTATTTTCAAGAAGGGGAGGATGATGAGGACATGACTACCTTGGATATGACCAAAAATATTGCATATATGCATATTTGTCAGGTGATTTCTAGTGCAAACTATTCAATAATCTATTTATGTTATCCAGAACAAAAATACTTCACACACTTTTGTGTTTTGTCCAATTGCAGGTGTATGGGACATTTGTACAATCCACATATGAAGATAAGGAAGAAAGAGATGTTTATTTGCTGTCCAAAAAGTTGTCTCACGTCACTTTTGGCCCAAGAGAAGATAGAGTCCAAGTCTCTCACGTTCTGGATTCAGATTCGGACTGCACAGACACACCTGACTCAAAACGCACACAAGTTTTTCATACGGACTCCGAATTGGGTGATTCTTTTTTTGTTGGAAACTAGATTTCGTGCGCTTTCCAACCCAATCGGAATCACCTTTAAATTCGTCCGGAGCGTTGAGTTGTGGACGAAACAATCTGATGCTGCAGCAGAATCCGAGTCAAACTACAAGTCCAAAGGTGTTACATCACCTCCACTTGGGCCCATTGGCCTTGTACGACCTAGATTTAGTTTTAGGCTGCCTTGGGACGTCCTCCCACCTCCTTGGCCGCCACCCCTTGCTCCTATATAAGTAGATCCATCTAGTAGCTTTTCCTTGGGATTTGTTTAGTTAAAAGTTAGCCATTGCAACTTCGTGTACTTCGTTTGTGTCCAACGACCAGACCAAGACCGCTTACGGATCCTCACCTTTATCAATACTTCATACATATTTGCAATATTCAGATTGCTTTTATCATATTCTTGCTCGTTCTTCGATTGCTTGCAGGAATAGACCTTCGTGGTCAGGTTGATCGTGCACCGGCGTGGTCAATAACCTCTGGAGACTGGTTTAGCGATTGCTAAGGCGCAACGTCGTGCACGTTTGTAGTCGGATCGTCAAAGTCGTCTCCACCAAATCGATAGTTACCATCTCATCGAAAGATCGGGACACCCCGCCTCTATCAAAGTACGTCCTCCGTCTTCTTCACGCCAAAGTGTCCCATTAATCCTCCTCCATGCGCCTCCTACAACAACAAAAGACGAACGGAGCTAGCTGGAATGCATAGCTTGTTAGCACGAAACACAAATCCATCGTTAACGACGAACTTGTTCCACATTCTTCCTTCTTTACAATTCTGCATTACATCTTTAAAATCAGCATCATGCACATATTGATCTTTGATGGTCTCCAAACCAAATATTTTGAAGTCAAGTTGTGAAAGCATAGTATAGCGGCGAGACAATGCATCAGCAATAACATTTTCTTTTCCCTTCTTGTGTTTAATGACATAAGGAAAAGTCTCAATGAATTCAACCCATTTAGCATGTCTACGATTCAGTTTAGCTTGACTTTTAATATGTTTCAAAGATTCATGATCAGAATGTATAACAAATTCTTTGGGCTATAAATAATGTTGCCATGTTTCTAAAGTCCGAACAAGAGCATATAATTCTTTATCATAAGTAGAATAATTCAGACTAGGCCCACTCAATTTTTCAGAAAAGTATGCAACAGGTTTGCCATCTTGTAATAACACACCGCCTAATCCAATTCCACTAGCATCACATTCAAGCTCAAAAGTCTTATTAAAATCAGGAAGTTGGAGTAAAGGAGCATGTGTCAACTTATCTTTCAATACCGAGAAGGCTTCTTCCTGTGCGGTACCCCAAAGAAAAGGCACATCTTTCTTTGTAAGCTCATTGAGAGGTGCAGCAATGGTGCTGAAATCTCTCACAAAACGCCTATAGAATCCAGCGAGGCCAAGAAAACTCCTCACTTGTGTGACCGTTTTGGGTTGCGGCCAACTCTCAATAGCTTCAATCTTGGCTTTATCAACTTCAATTCCCTGTGGAGTAACAACATAGCCAAGAAAAGATACTCGGTCGGTGCAAAAGGTGCACTTCCCAAGGTTACCAAACAAACGTGCATCACGTAGAGCAATAAAAACAGCACGTAAATGTTCCAATTGTTCTTCCGAAGATCTGCTATAAATCAATATGTCATCAAAGTAAACTACCACAAATCGTCCAATGAAAGCACGTAAAACTTCGTTCATTAATCTCATGAAAGTACTAGGTGCATTAGTTAACCCAAAAGGCATGACTAACCACTCATATAATCCAAACTTAGTTTTGAATGCTGTTTTCCATTCATCTCCCAATTTCATACGAATTTGATGGTATCCACTACGCAAATCAACTTTGGAGAATATTGTAGAGCCACTCAATTCATCAAGCATATCATCTAGCCTAGGAATAGGATGACGATAACGAATAGTAATATTATTAATGCCTCTACAATCAACACACATACGTGATGTACCATCCTTTTTCGGCACTAGAATAATAGGAACAGCACAAGGACTAAGGGATTCGCGTATATAACCTTTGTCGAGAAGCTCTTGTACTTGACGCATAATCTCCTTTGTCTCCTCTGGATTGGTACGGTATGGTGCACGGTTTGGCAGTGAAGCACCTGGAATTAAGTCAATCTGATGCTCAATCCCTCGAATAGGCGGTAATCCCGGTGGCACGTCTTGTGGAAAGACGTCAGCGAACTCCTGCAAAATGTTAGTGACAGCAGGAGGCAAAGAGGAAGGCACGTCCTCGAATGAAAATAATGCCTCTTTGCACACAAAAGCATAGCAAACAGATTTGCTGAAATCTAGCTCATCAATATCAGATTTGGTGGAAAATAAACATGCACTTTTCAATTTAATTTCAGAAGCAACACTAGATGGTTTATTATTAGGCTTCATTTGTTGCTCAAATTCTTTTGCCACAATCTGATTTTCACTCTTATTCGTCTCCTGTTTTGCTTTATTAGCTCTATTAATATCATCTTTCAAAATGGAATCAGGAGTCATAGGAAGCAAAGTAATATTTTTATCCTTATGAACAAGAGTATAGTGATTGTTTCTACCGTGGTGTACAGAATTTTTATCAAATTGCCATGGTCTACCAAGTAATAAGGAACATGCTTGCATAGGTACCACATCACAATCAACATAATCAACATATGTAGAGATACTAAAATGCACACGAACAGTACGTGTTACCTTAACCTTGCCGCTGTTGTTGAACCATTGGATGTAGTAAGGATGTGGATGTGGTCTTGTGGTGAGAGAAAGCTTCTCCACCATCTCCATTCTAGCCAAGTTGTTGCAGCTCCCTCCATCTATGATGACGCGCACAGAACGTTCTTTCACAACTCCCTTGGTATGGAACAAATTGTGCCTCTGATTTTGCTCAGCTTGTGTGACCTGCACACTCAAAACACGTTGAGCAACTGAACATTCATACCTGTCAGCGTCTTCAGGAGCCATGTATTGCGTCTCATGATCAGAATCATCTCCACCATGTTCTTCATGTGTAACAAGAGCCAAAGTCTCCTCATCATAGTCACTAGCGGACTCATATCCACCATCCGCGGTAGCAATCATCACACGCGGAGATTTGCATTCTCTCGCATAATGACCTCCTCCCTTACAACGACGACAAATAATATCACTTGTGTGCCCTGTTGATGCCATGGAAGAAGTAGAACTCTGTGCAGGCCCAGCAGGTGCGCTCTTGGCAGATAATGGTGGTTGTGCCTGTTTTCTTGTATCACGACTGGAGGAGACACCTGATTGAGGTGCTAGTGCAGTTGAAGTAGAAGATGCACACGGTGTCCATGATGAAGGTCGGCCTGCAGAAAAGTTAGTTCGCGCCAATGCTTGTCGATCCTGCACTTCACGTTCAACTTTACAAGCAAGATGGAATAAACGAGTGATATTAGTATACTCCTTATAGTCTAGAATGGTCTGAATCTCTCTATTTAATCCACCCAGAAAATGTGCAAGCATAGCTTCATTCTCCTCAACAATACCACATCTAATCATGCCAGTTTGTAATTCCTGATAATATTCTTCTATAGAATTTTTTCCTTGTCTTAAGTGCTGTAATTTCTGAAGCAATTCACGTTGATAATATGGTGGAACCCAACGAGTACGCATAGCAGTTTTCAAAGCAGCCCAAGTAGTTGGAATAGGATATAATCTACAATGTTCAGACCACCATACACATGCAAAACTAGTGAAAGCACAAACAGCAGCGGCAACCCGTCTCTCCTCGGGATATTGTAAACATGTAAATCGTTGTTCAGTTTCTAACTCCCAAGTAAGATATATATCAGGAACATATCTACCCTCGAAAGGTGGAATATTCAATTTCAGTTTAGGAAGATGGTCATGATCTTGTACCCGAGGGAAAGCCCTACCATTGTGATTATTTGCATGTGGACGACCTGGTGGTTGTGGTGCAGGTGGTTGCACATAGTTCTGATTTTGAGCAACCTCATCCTCGTAATCTCCCACATAATCATCCTCCTCCGCATCAGCAGCAGGAGCCACAGAAGTATCAACAGCAGCACCAACAGTTTGGCCAAACGCAAGAGGAACACGGCTCGCTCGGCGGAGATCTGTTTCGCGACGTGGAGGTAGTCGTTGTTGTTGTTGTTGGAGAGGTGCGTTAGGTGCAGCGGGTGGTGGTGGTGGAAGACGCGCGAGCAATTCATTAAACTTGTTATCGAGCTTTGTTTCAAACGTCTTCTCCATGCCATCTATCTTCTCCATGGCCTCTTCAAATCTGTTTAGCACATCTTGCACCTGTCCACTCATCATTTGCTGAAATTTATCATGCAAATCCTTATTCGTCATGTTCTCCCAGTCAGTCTCGTCGGCTTGTGATCCTGGCATGGTTAGCAGCAATAGAAACACACAAGAATATGATCCTACAGACTACTAACAAGAGGTGGTGGTGGGTGTCACAAATCCGTCAAGCAAATCTCAAATTCTTACCAGTTCTTACCCAGCAGCAGGCGGTGATCGGCAACCGTTGTAGTCAAAAACTCTCAAAGCTTGGATAGAGCGATTACCAGGGAGAGTCAAACGCACGACGTAGATGTATGTGGAGCTGGGAAGGCTTATAATATGGTAGCAAAAAGGGTCAGCAATAATCAATTCAGAGATGCAAAGTTGAATAAACTTTCAACGACGGTACTGTGCTGGTCCTAGGCTAGACTGTGCTAGAGACGCGAGCCTAGAACACCAACAAAATCACGGCGCGACACATAAACAAGGGAAAAAGCACACTCTGGATTTTTTTTTCGCTCTTTTTTTTGCGTTGTTTTTTTTGCGAAAAATCACTATAATGGCGAGTGTCTCAAAACTCTTCCTAGGTCAAACTGACAGGATGGGCACGAAATTTTTTCGACCAATTTTTTTTTTTCGACTGCCCGGACCCAAAAGCTGGAAACGGGTCAAAAAAAACTTCCTATAATGGCACCTGTCTCAAAACACTCAGAAACACCTAAAAATAGGATAGCCGGATTTTTTTTTGAAAAATGCGTTTTCGAAAAATTTTGGGCCTAAACGGAGGGTGGTTTCCGGACTCTTTTTTTTCCGAAACCTACTCCGGCAAGGAAACACGAATCGGAATCTAGATGGATCTCGAAAACAAACCTAATATGACAAGAACTCGGATTGGTGGTGGATATATGGTAGTAGATGGCAGCGGTGGTGGTATATGACAGCGGTGGTGGTATATGGATACGGATTCGAAGCGGTGGCGGATAAGCGGCGGTGGTAGATGGCAGGGGCGATGATGTTGGTGCGGCGGCGGCGTGACAACTTATGACCAGAACTCGAAACTCTAAAAGACTAGACTCTAAGACCAGCAACTAGACACGACGATGCAACCGCAAATTCAACAAAGCAAAACCCTAAAAAGATTATGCAAAGGCTCAGATTGGTTCGGATATGATGAACTAACCCTAATTTTTTTTGTGGCTTTTTCGTGGACTGTAGGTATGAAGAACAGACTCGATCTAAACTACGAAAAACTGTAAAATCTCACCGAGCAACCTGGAAATCTGATACCACTTGATAGAGGCAAAGGTGTCCCGTCTTTCGATGAGATGATGGATATCGCTTTGGTGCCACCATCGACACACATGGCCTCTGTAGCCTTCTAAAAATTGTGCTTGTCGGACTTGTCGTCCTCGTCATGATCGTCGTCTTCCTACTCTTGTCGTGGCCCCGAGCGGGCCTCTCTTGCTGGTTGTCCTTGCCACGGCGGCCTCCTTGGCCGCCACGCTTCTTGTCGGATCCTTCGGCACCATCCTGACCCTTCTCCTTGTCCCGCCTCTCATATTTGGCCTTTTGCTTTTCAGCAAGCAACTCAACTTGTCGGTAGTTCTGGAGGTCGTGGCCCTTGGTGCGGTGGATCTTGCAGTACTGCTTGTCAGAGCCCCCTGGCTTGTCGGCAGCCGCCAAGGCCTGGCAAGCGGCGCAACCGGCAATCTCCTTGCCGGGGTCGTCTGCCTTGGCCTTCTTGGTGGCGTCGGTGTCGTCGGATCCCTTGACGGCAAGCACGGTGTTGCCCTTGCATTTCCTATTGCGACGCCGACCCTTCTTCATCGAGGCGGTTGATAGAGGCAAAGGTGTCCCGTCTTTCGATGAGATGATGGATATCGCTTTGGTGGCAGTCAACTTTGACGATCCGACTACGAACGTGCGAGGACGTCGCGCCTTAGCAATCGCTAAACCAACTCCGAGAGGTTATTGACCACGCCGGAGCATGATCAACCTGACCACGAGGGTCTGTTTCCTGCGAGCAAACGAAGAACAAGCAAGAAACTGAGATTGCACTCTGGATATTGCGAATATAAGATGAAAGCTTTATTGATCAAGGTGGGGTTCTGTGACGCCTTTGTCTGGTCGTTGAACACAAACGAAGTACGCGAAGTTGCAGCTATGGCGAACTTTTAATCTAAACAAAACCCAAAGTCTAAACGATGCCCTAAGGGCTGTATATATGGAGGAAGAGGGGGGAATTTCGTGACCCTTGGTGGAGGGGTCCGAAATCAACCCTATCTCTTGTTTCCCCACACATACGGACTCTAAAAATAGCCTATACTTATGTATTTCGAAATTACATGGGCCTGGCCCAATAATAAGGTGACGCAGCACCTATAATAGCCTCGGGACGAAATTTATGAAGTGGCATCTTGTATATTTCGTCCAAGGCTTCATGCACCCATTATGGTGGCTTCAAAGTCCTGAAATCATCACTTGTAACTCCGTTCTTGTTCCCCTTGCGCATGCCATCATCTCCATGCTTGTTCTTAATCCAATGTTCATACTTCTCCAAGCTAGGCCCTTCATTTGTAAGCAAAACAAATGTATCCAATTTAGGCAGCATCATATTCTCATGAACATTAGAATCATTACCAAGAAATGAAAGTACCTGGTAATTTAGTTGGCGTGCACGAGCTCTTGTAATTGGTCCAGTATTTATAGCAGTAGGGGCTGTGGGTGTAACAATTGTATTGATGTCCTCATCAGCGGTGGTGTCTTCGTCGGTAGAGTCGGTTTCCGCACCGACGTCTTTGCCAGGGTACTTACTTCCCTCTTCAGCCCGGGCGCATCTATCGGCCAGAACGTAAAGTTCGGCCACGTCCTTGACCTTGTTGATTGCCAGCTCTTCACGCATCTTGTGGTTACGCACATTCTGATGGAATGCGCTGATCACGGTGGCAGGATGAACATTCGGGATGTTGTATTGCACTCGGGTGAACCTCTGTATGTACTTGCGTAGGTTTTCACCTTCCTTCTGGGGAATGATATGCAAATCACTCGCTTGGCCATGAGCTTGGTGGCCTTCAGTGATGGCCCCAATGAACTCATGACACAGATCCGACCAAGAAGAAATGGAATCCGCTGGCAAGTGCATCAACCAAGACATGGCATTGGGTTTCAGGGCCAATGGGAAGTAGTTGGCAAGCACCTTGTCGTCACGAGCTCCAGCGGCTTGCATCACGATGGTGTAGATGCTGAGGAACTCTGACGGATGGGTCTTGCCGTTGTACTTCTCACCGACGTCGGGCTTGAACGTGCGGTGGGACGGCCACTGGAACTACCGCAGCCACGGGTAAAGGCTGGGCAACCCACCTTGTAAGGTAGGCCGCCGGAGCCTCCTGGTGCTGGGTGGTCCATAGCGGGCCCCGCCCGCCTGTCTGACTGGTGACGCGTATCGCGCCGACGCTCGATGGTGGTTCGAATATCTTCATGGCCTCGCTCCTGAAGGACCTAGCATTGGTCGCGGTGGGTCCGTGGGTCGGACGATGCTATGGAAGTGTTACCAAAAGCGTCATCACGACGGACCGACATCCGCGGTGGCTGGCGTGGAGGAGGAGAGTGCACCGTGGCCGCGGCGCCTCTGGCCCCTCTGCTGCTAGCATGCAATGGCTCGATGGAGCGTCGGCCTGAGGGCCCCGTCGGCCGTGGCCCGTCTTTGTTGGCGACGCCTATGAGGCTCCGGATAGTGGCTCTCCACTCGTCGAGCTTCTCCGCAGCAGGAGGGAAGTCGAGGAGTAGTTGCACGCACGCCAAAGCTTCTACTGGCGTGGGTGGCGGCAAAAGCTGCGTGGACCGTGGCGCGCTTCGACTTCTAACCACGTTAGAAGGAGCTCTGTCACGGCCCGACGGCCGTGTGCCATTTTCTTCAGCAGTTCGGCGGGCATGCTGACCTCCTTCGTCCCGCAAATGACGCACATGACTCTCCCCACGGCGGTGCCCAGGGTCACCGGCGTGGTGACGCTGCTCGTCGCGCATAACCTGGGAAGAGCGTGCCGTGGGCGCCAGAGTGGGCGTCTTGGAGGTCGCCGCGCCGCCCGTGGGTGGTACGGCGACGCCCCTAGAGGGTCCCACGCCGCCTACGGGGGGGGGGGCAGCTCCGTCTGGATTTCACGGCATGCGGCCCGTCGCCTTGCGCACGAACTATGCGGCTCGCCAGGCTCTGACTGCCAGAGCGATGTTGGTGCTCGCGGGTCGCGCCTCGGGTTCTGTCCGCGACTGGCCCGCTGCTCGCCCGCACCGGTACGGGCCGTTCAGCTCCCGACGAACCAACCACCGTGGCCGCCTTCTTCTTGGGAGCCATGACGATAAAAAACCGCTAGGCTGACTGCCAGACCAGATTTTCACAACTGCGCCCCCTACCTGGCTCGCCAGAGATGTCGGTGGAAACAACACCTATGGGGTAACTGGGATCCCTTCTATGGTTGGCAGACGCGAGGTTGTGCGAAGAGCAGGTTTGACAGGAAGCACACGAATCGTTTACCCAGTTTCGGGCCGCAAAGATGCGTAATACCCTAGTCCTGCTTTGCTGGATGTATTTGAGTGTTCTTGTGTTCTTAAGCTAGCTACGGGGCGCAACTTTGCCCATAAGAGCCAAATCCCTCTCCTGGTCACCTCGGGCCTCCTTTTATAGGAAAAAGCGGTTGCCACAGTGGCACACAGGAGGTGGAAAGGTCTACAGTTGACAAGCCTATCCTCTGGGACCATCAGACAAACGCATTTAATGCACTACCGACGTGCCTTCCTTGCTTTATCGAGGACGCCAGGGAAGCACGTCCCAGCTGTCGCCGCCTCGCCTGGCCTCGACACGCGTCCGAGCTAATGAGGCATCATGGCGCCACGTTGGCTGGCTGTTGGGTTGGCGTGGTGGTGGAGCCTTCATGAAGGGTCGCATGCCGCCACGCAGGTGCTTGCTGAGTCGGTGTAGAGGCTGCCCATCGCCACACAGGTGCCTACCCAGCTGGTTGAGCTAGCAGCTGCTTGGGGACGGTGGTGGAGTCTTGGTTGGCGCGGGCCTGGCAGTGGCCCTGCTGATGCTCTCGGCAAGGGTCTTGCCGGGGGCCCGGCAAGGGTGCTATTGTGGTGTTGCAGTTGTCCCCGGCAAGGGTCTTGCCGGGGGTCTTGTGGATTTCCTCGACTAGGATCCCACCGAGGGTCGCCGTCTTCTGGTCTTCATCTAATCTCACATGTTTATGATCTTGAAGAAGATTTGCATGCCACCACAGAGGCGCCTCCCGAGCCTTGGTTCCAATGTAGTTGGTTGGGTTGGAGCCTGTGGGCTCAAGGGTGGCTCACTCCACTGGCATCGGGCAAGTTGCCCTGTCAAGGCTCTTGCCGGGGCTGCAGAGGCTGCCTCGGCAAGGATCTTGCCGAGGGAGTCCACCTCGCCCTCTTGCTCTCCTGCTCTTCTGGTCTTGGCGTTGCCTTGGTTGCCTCTTGTTTCGGCTTCTCTCCGGCTTCCCTCCTCTGCCCTACTAAGTGTGGCCGTGGCACGCGGCTCTGACTGCTCGTGCACAAGTAAAGGGGTCAAAAGAAGAGCCCCTACTTTTGTACACCAACAAACACTAATCCCGAAGGTAAAGGGAGTGTGCGATGGTGATCATATCAACCTTGGAATCACTTCCAACACACATCGTCACCTTCCCATTAACTAGTCTCTGTTCATTTTGCAACTCCTGTTTCGAGTTACTAATCTTAGCAACTGAACATGTATCAAATACCCAGGGGCTACTATGAACACTAGTAAAGTACACATTAATAACATGTATATCAAATATACCTTTGTTCACTTTGCCAACCTTCTTATCCGCCAAGTATTTGGGCAGTTCCACTTCCAGTGACCATTTCCTTTGCAGTAGAAGCACTCAGTTTCAGGCTTGGGTCTAGCTTTGGGCTTCTTCATGGGAGTGGCAACTTTCTTGCCATTGTTTTTGAAGTTTTCCTTTCTTTTCCTTGCCCTTTTTCTTGAAACTAGTGGTCTTGTTAACCATCAACACTTGATGCTATTTCTTGATTTCTATCTTCGCTGATTTCAGCATTGTGAAGAGCTTGGGAATTGTTTTTGTCATCCCTTGCATATTATAGTTCATCACGAAGTTCTAGTAACTTGGTGATAGTGACTGGAGAACTTTGCCAATCACTATCTTATCTGGAAGATTAACTCCCACTTGATTCAAGCGATTGTAGTACCCAGACATTCTGAGCACATGCTCACTAGCTGAGCTATTCTCCTCCATCTTGTAGGCAAAGTACTTGTCAGAGGTCTCCTACCTCTCCACACGGGCATGAGTCTGAAATACCAATTTCAGCTCTTGGAACATCTCATATACTCCGTGGCGTTCAAAACATTTTTGAAGTCCCGGTTCTAAGCTGCAAAGCATGGTGCACTAAACTATCAAGTAGTCGTCATATCGAGCTTGCAAAACGTTCATAACATCTGTATCTGCTCCTGCAATGGGTTTGTCACCTAGCGGTGCATCAAGGACATAATTCTTCTATGCAGCAACGAGGATAATCCTCAGATCACGAACCCAGTCCGCATCATTGCTACTGTCATCTTTCAAATTTTCTCTAGGAACATATCAAAAATATATAGGAGCTATATCGCGAGCTATTGATCTACAACATAGATATGCAAATACTATTAGGACTAAGTTCATGATAAATTAAGTTCAATTAATCATATTACTTAAGAACTCCCACTTAGATAGACATCCCTCGAGTCATCTAAATGATCACGTGATCCATATCAACTAAACCATGTCCGGTCATCACGTGAGATGGAGTAGTTTTCAATGGTGAACATCTCTATGTTGATCATATCTACTATATGATTCACGTTCGACCTTTCAGTCTCCAGTGTTCCGAGGCCATGTCTGTACATGCTAGGCTCATCAAGTTTAACCTGAGTATTCCGCATGTAAAAATCTGTCTTGCACCCGTTGTATGTGAACGTAGAGCTTATCACACCCGATCATCACGTGGTGTGTCAGCACGACAAACTATCGCAATAGTGCATACTCAGGGAGAACACTTATGCCTTGAAATTTTAGTAAGGGATCATCTTATAATGCTACCGCCGTACTAAGCAAAATAAGATGCATAAAAGATAAACATCACATGCAATCAAAATATGTGACATGATATGGCCATCATCGTCTTGTGCCTTTGATCTCCATCTCCAAAGCACCGTCATGATCTCCATCGTCACCGGCTTGACACCTTGATCTCCATCATAGCGGCATGGTTGTCTCGCCAACTATTGCTTCTACAACTATCGCTAACGCATAGTGATAAAGTAAAGCAATTACATGGCGTTTGCATTTCATACAATAAAGTGACAACCATAAGGCTCCTGGCAGTTTCCGATAACTTCTACAAAACATGATCATCTCATACAATAACGTATATCACATCATGTCTTGACCATATCACATCACAACATGCCCTGCAAAAACAAGTTAGACGTCCTCTAGTTTGTTGTTGCAAGTTTTACGTGGCTGCTACGGGCTTCTGGCAAGAACCATTCTTACCTACGCATCAAAACAACAACGGTGATTTATCAAGTTTGCTGTTTTAACCTTCAACAAGGACCGGTCGCAGTCAAATTCGATTCAACTAAAGTTGGAGAAACAGACACCCGCCAGCCACCTTTATGCAAAATTTGTTGCATGTCTGGCGGTGGAACCGATCTCATGAACGTGGTCATGTAAGGTTGGTCTGGGCCGCTTCATCCAACAATACCGCCGAATCAAAATAAGACATTGGTGGTAAGCAGTATGAAGATCACCGTCCACAACTCTTTGTCTTCTACTTGTGCATATCATCTATGCATAAACCTGGCTCTGATGCCATTGTTGGGAAACGTAGCATGCAATTTCAAAAAATTCCTACACTCACGCAAGATCTATCTAGGAGATGCATTGCAACGAGAAAGGGAGAGTGCGTCCATGTACCCTCGTAGACCAAAATCGGAAGTGTTTGACAACACAGTTGATGTAGTCGAACTTTTTCTTGTTCTGACCGATCAAGCACCGAACATACGACACCTCCGAGTTCTGGACACGTTCAGTTCGATGACGTCCCTCGAACTCTTGATCCAGCAAACTGTCGAGGGAGAGTTTCGTCAGCACGACGGCGTGGTGATGGTGATGGTGAAGTGATCCGCGCAGGGCTTCGCCTAAGCACTACGACAATATGACGGGACGAGTAAACTATGGAGGGGGCACCGCACACGGCTACCAGTTGTTTCTATGTGTTCTAGGCGCCCCCTCCCCACGTATATATTAGAGGGGAGAAGAGGCAGCCAGGGGGCGCCCAGGTAGGCCGAATCCTACTTGGGCTCCCACCCCAATTCGCCCCCCTTTCCTTGTTTTCCGAAGGGAGAAGGAAAGACGAGAGGGGAGAGAAGGAAGCGGGAGGCTGAATCCCTCCCCTTCCTTTCTCTCTCCCCCTTTCGTTCCTCTTCCTATTCGGCCTACATGGGGGGCGCAACAGCCCATGCTGGCTGCTGCATTTCCCCTTTTGGCCAAATAGGCCCAAATCTTTGCTGGGGGGGGGGTGCCTGGAACCCCTTCCGGTGACCCGATATGTACCCGGTACCCCCGGAACACTTCCAGTGTCCGAATATCATCGTCCTATATATGAATCTTTACCTCTCAACCATTTCGATACTCCTCGTCATGTCCGTGATCTCATCCGGGACTCCGAACAACATTCGGTCACCAAATCACATAACTCATATAATAAAAAATCGTCATCAAACATTAAGTGTGCGGACCCTACGGGTTCGAGAACTATGTAGACATGACTGAGACACCTCTCCGGTCAATAACCAACATTAGAACCTGGATGCTCATATTGGTTCCCACATATTCTACGAAGATCTTTATCGGTCGTACCATAATGACAACATATGTTATTCCCTTTGTCATCGGTATGTTACTTGCCCGAGATTCAATCGTCGGTATCTTCATACCTAGTTAAATCTCATTACTGACAAGTCTCTTTACTCGTTCCATAATACATCATCCCGTAACTAACTCATCAGTCACATTGCTTGCAAGGCTTATCATGATGTGTATTACCTAGAGGGCCCAGAGATACCTCTCCGATACTCGTAGTGACAAATCCTAATCTCGATCTATGCCAACCCAACAAACACCTTCGGAGGTACCTGTAGAACATATTTATAATCACCAAGTTACATTGTGATATTTGATAGCACACAAGGTATTCCTCCGGTATCCGGGAGTTGCATAATCTCATAGTCAAAGGAATATGTATATGACATGAAGAAAGCAATAGCAATAAAACTTAATGATCATTATGCTAAGCTAACGGATGGGTCTTGTCCATCACTTCATTCTCCTAATGATGTGATCTCGTTCATCAAATGACAACACATGTCCATGGTTAGGAAACTTAACCATCTTTGATTAACGAGCTAGTCTAGTAGAGGCTTACTAGGGACAAAGTGTTTTGTCTATGTATCCACACTTGTATCAAGTTTCCGGTTAATACAATTCTAGCATGAATAATAAACATTTATCATGATATAAGGAAATATTTAAATAACAACTTTATTATTGCCTCTAGGGCATATTTCCTTCAATTAGATATTAAAAAAACACTATTGTTCCGTTATATGTTTGCTCAAAAATGCCATTAGACATCGTTATTGTCGGGTCAAACCCGTTAACCATGTTATATGAAAAAATACCACTAGATCCACATGCCAGTTCTCTCTATCTCACAATGGTAAGTGTGGGGACCACTTGTTAGGAGTAAGCAAGCAAATAATTTTACAAGAAAATAAGAATGATGTTGGGATAAGTGGGACCAACACTTTATAGAGGGAGAGTTGACATGTTGGTGCATAGGTATTTATGTCACTATAACATGGCAAACATCATTTGAGCTGAAAGTAATGGTGTCCAGGGGCATTTTTGAGCATGTACCTACGAAGAGAAGGCATTTTTGAGCAGTTGAAATTCCTAGTGGAAAAACTGAGTAGTGGGACACAACTAGTGTCATAAATGATAAAAACCCTTTCAGAAAAGTATGCAACAGGTTTACCATCATGTAATAACCTAATACAATTCCACCAGCGTCACATTCAAGCTCCGAAGTCTTATTAAAATCATGAAGTTGGAGTGAAGGAGCATGTGTTAACTTATCTTTCAATACCCTGAAGGCTTCTTCCTGTGTGGTACCCCAACCAAAAGGCAGATCCTTCTTTGTAATCTCACTCAGAGGTGCACCAATGGTGCTGAAATCTCTCACAAAATGCCTATAGAAACCATGGAGGCCAACAAAACTCCTCACTTGTGTGACCATTTTGGGCTGCAACCAACACTTAATAGCTTCAATCTTGGCTTTATCAACTTCAATTCCTTGTGGAGTAAAAACATATCGAAGAAAAGATACTCAGTTGGTGCAAAAGGTGCACTTCCCAAGGTTACCAAACAAACGTGCAACACATAGTGCAATAAAAACAACACATAAATGTTCCAAATGTTCCTCCAAAGATCTGCATAAATCATTATATAATTAAAATAGACTACCACAAATCGTGCAATGAAAGCACGTAAAACTTCGTTCATTAATCTCATGAAAGTACTAGGTGCATTAGTTAATCCAAAAGGCATGAGTAACCACTCATATAAGCCAAACTTAGTTTTAAATTCAGTTTTCCATTCATCTCCCAATTTCATACGAATTTGATGGTATCAACTACGCGAATCAACTTTGGATAATATGGTAGAACCACTTAATCCATCAACCTAGGAATAGGGTGACAATAACAAATTGTAATATTATTAATGGATCTACAATCAACACACATACGCGATGTACCATCCTTTTTTGGCACTAGTATAATATGAACAACACAAGGACTAATGATGTTGGGTGGAAACCCTAGGGGCCGATCTTTCACGAAAGGAGCGAATCCCGCAATGAACACGAAGAACACGAGGGGAAACACGGGGGGAAATCACAAAGGGGCACAAAGAGAAACACTCAAACCAACAAGATTAAGTCACACATGTGCTAGATCCTCGAAACACGAGAGGAGATACAAGATCCAAAATCAACAAGGGACGATACACATGGTAGCCGGTCTTCTCCGTGAGGAGGTCTTGATGGGGGTCTTCTCCGCAAGGAGGTTTTGAATCCAAAGGGATCTTCTCCGAAGAGGGGCCGCGGTCTCTCTCGATGCGGAGCATCCTATGGACATCACCATGTCAAGATTTCATTCGGCAAGTGACACGTGCGACATCTACTTCACATACATAAAGGTGAATCCTCTCCTTTACACGTGCTCACTTGACCCCTTCGAGGACGGTATACTACTTGACCCTCCATCGTGCATGCATAGGTATTGTCGGAGCTTCACGGATGACAAGGAGGAGTGCGAGCGCAAGTGTACAACTACACCGTCCGCGAGGGAAGCATGGAAACGAAGACGCAAGAAGAAGAGCTGCCGAAGAAGCTCCAGCGAGCGGACGTCCGGACGACACCGGATGACCGGCCCCTCCCAGCAAGCGGACGTTCGGCCCCACCGGATGACCGGCACATCTACATTCGATCCCATTCAGCGGAAGACCGACGACACCGGATGACCGGCGACCGGACGACCGCCAGCTACCGGACATCCGGTGCCACCTCAACCGAGCCAAAGTGAGCGGAAGTCCGGCGACTACCGGACGTCCGGAAGCCCACGAGGCACCGGACGACCGGTCCCCAGCGGACGTCCGGTACCTGTCTGCGTACAGAGATTGGGCATGAAGCCCATGTATCCCTCTCCCACTTACCCCTTCGTGGACCTAGACTATATATATTCCTCCACCTCCTCCTAGTTAGGGTTAGCGTTGGTTTAGCTCATACTTCGAGATAGAGCTACGCTCATCCATTACGGATCTACTCCACGAGAGAGACCGCGGCCCCTCTACGGAGAAGATCCCCTTGGATTCAAGACCCCCTCTTGGGTGGCCCCATCAAGACCTCCTCACGGAGAAGAACTCGGTTACCGTTTGTATCGTCCGTTGTTGACTTTGAATCAATGTATCTTCCTTTGTGTTCATCGATCTAGCGCATGTGTGATCTATTTCTTGTTGGTTGAGTGATTTCTCTCGTGTTTCCCCCCGTTTTCCCCTCGTGTTCTTCGTGTTCATTCTTGGGATCCGCTCCTTCCATGAAAGATCGGCCATCTAGGGTTCCACCCTACATCATCTTGGCATCAGATCTTAGGTTTATCACGAATTTGGAGCCTCCCCGTTGTGTTTTCTAGCCTAATTTTGTTGTGTTCTTCCCCAATTTCAAAAATCCCCACCAAAAATAGCGCCAATTTTTTTTGTGATTTGTTGGTTTGATGATGTTTTGTTGATTTTGATCCATGGATTTGCTTGGTTTCGAGTGGATCTAGCATTTCCCCAATTTTCCCCACTTTCCATCCACGAAATCTCATCAATTTTGACCCCAAAATCCCCAAATTCCGCCCAAAATCGCGTCCCGGATCTGAAATCTCGCGTTGACCCCGACCACCGGACGACCGTCACTTTACCGGACGTCCGGAGCCCCTGGAACGACCGGACGTCCATCATCCACTGGATGACCGGAACCCCTAACCCGGATGGAAATTAGCGGATTTCTGAGCTCACCGGATGTCCGGCCACCGGACATCCGTCCATTAGCGGACGTCCGCTACGTGTAAAAACTGACTTTGGCTGATTTTTGTTTCGGACATAACTAATTCATCCGAACTCCGATTTTGACGTTCTTTAGCTCGTCGAAAAGCTCTTGACATCCTCCTTCCCACAAAAATACCACCAACATCTTTTGACTACATCAAAGTGTGACAATTTTGGCATCTTTGCCTAGGACTTCCACCACATCATCTGCTACACCATTTCCGACTTCCGCAACCTAACAAATTTTGTTCCCCATCACATTAGTGGTTGCTTGAGGAGTGCTTTGAGTCTCCTAAGGTGTCTAGGCTACTTAGGGACGGTCGCTTCTTCATCAACCATAACCTCCACTTCCGCATAGGCTTGACCACTATACACTTCCGCCACCTCAACTTAACCCAATTTTGGTTGTGTTGTGAGTTGTATCTCCTAAGGTGTTTCAGCTACTTAGGGACCGTGCTTTCAACTCCGACACCGTGTATAGTCCACCACCATAACCTCCACTTCCGCATTTCCTAGTGCAACACCACCGCATTCCGCTACCACCATTTGACATTTGAGATTTTGAGTTCGCGGTTTTTTCGTTTCCTATGGTGTTTCGGCTACTTAGGGACGAGTCACCATCATCTTGGTATCTCCATCAAGATCACCGCCACTCATCATCACCGCGGACGATAACCTCCATATCATCTTGGTATCGTGGTATCCCTCCATTGTATATTCCCTTGCCATTGCTTTGATAACCCCTAGCCCATTTTGCGTTACTTGCCTATCGAGACTAGCCATTTGAGTATTGTCGGCAACGTTACTTGTGCACATTAGTGATCTACACCATACATTGCATACATACCATATCATATTGGTATCATATCATCTCGTGTGCCTCAAGTTTGTTCCCGCATATACACAATCGCTATCTTGATTTGTGCATTTCGCAAAGTGGCCATACAAAAAAAAGAATAAAGCTTTTAAGCAAAAGAGAAAGAGCAAAGAAGCTTGTAAGCAAGTGACATAGCATCATACCACATTGTCATATAAGATCATCTTGGATCATAACACCGGGAACCATATATACATAGCATACTTGGGATAGAAGTCGTTGCATTTTTGTCTCCTATAGGTTGTGCACAAGTGTCGTATCTGCCTATTGAGCAATCGTGCTAACGTCTCTCTAGAGTTGTGCAACAAGAGCATTTTTCGTGGATTCCACATTTTGAGCTCATCCTTGGTTGCACGACCCCATTTATCTATCCGTGTGTGTGTTTCCGTGTGCCACATATTGCTATTGGTCTACTTCTTTCACTTGCGAATTTGTGAATCTCTTTCAACATTATTGACTCTTGCTAACATTTTACATCAAATTTTTGTGCCACTATCCTCATCGAGCTCCACCATAAGCCTTACTTGTGTAGGTGTGAGAAACCGACAAGAATTGGTACCAATTGTGCTATTTCCTTGTCCACATTAGAGTGATCATTGATCCACTTTCAACTTCGGTCAAGGTACATTTGGTATTCGTTCTTCTCTTTCTCCACTCATATTGGCTCGAATCTTGTGATGGATAGGCAAGGCATTTCATCTCCGGTCTTCCACAACAACGACGGCGTGTACAACTACATCAACAACAAGCTTTCCGCACAAAAGGAGGAGCAAGATGCAAGGATGGAGGAGATTCGGACCTTGTTGACCAACCGTTCTTCCCCTTCATCATCCTCAAGACGGCGACGTTCAGGTCACAAGTCTTTGGAGTGCAAAAATGATGCAAGCGCAAGTCGTCCTCGTCCACATCTCCATGGCGACCACCATCACGTTTGTGATCCGCCTCGTCATGAAGGGCAAGTCACCTCCAAGCAACATGTGCACGACGACGACGAACGACATCTACATCGAGCTCAAGCACGACAACGACAACATCATCATGATGATGCTCCACAAGCGCCTACCTACAAGTCGCAACAAGCCCTACTTCACGGCAAGTCCAAACTTCATGACCATAAGAGAAGACCGCGAGACAAGCACCACCAAGACGGAGCTATGGCTACACAAACCACTTTGGCATCTTCGCGAAGAGACTTCAAGGCATCTTCGCCTATGAATATATGGCATCTTCGCCAACAAGCACCTCAAGACTATGCTCAAGAGAAGCTCCCGAATGATAGAGGCTAAGGTGTCCCGATGTTTCGATGAGATGGTGGCTATCGTTTTCTGTAGGAGTCGACCTTGACGATCCGACTACGAACGTGCGAGACGTCTTGCCTTAGCAATCGCTAAACCAACTTCCGAGGGTTATTGACCACGCCGGAGCACGATCAACCTGACCACGAGGGTCTGTTTCCTGCAAGCAAACGAAGAACAAGCAAGAAACTGAGATTGCAATCGGGATATTGCGAATATAAGATGAAAGCTTTATTGATCAAGGTGGGGTTCTGTGACGTCTTGGTCTGGTCGTTGGACACAAACGAAGTACGCGAAGTTGCAGCTATGACGAACTTTTAATCTAAACAAAACCCAAAGTCTAAACGACGCCCTAAGGGATCTATATATGGAGGAAGAGGGGGAATTTCGTGGCCCTTGAGGGTGGGGTCCGAAACCAACCCTAACTCTTGTTTCCCCACACATACGGACTCTAAAAATAGCCTATACTTAAGTGATGAGGACATCAATACAATTGTTACACCCACAGCCCCTGCTGCTATACATACTGGACCAATTACTAGAGCTCGTGCACGCCAACTAAATTACCAGGTACTTTCGTTTCTTGGTAATGATTCTAATGTTCATGAGAATATGATGCTGCCTAAATTGGATACATTTGTTTTGCTTACAAATGAAGGGCCTAGCTTAGAGAAGGATGAACATTGGAGCAAGAACAAGCATGGAGATGATGGCATGCGCAAGGGGAACAAGAACAGAGTTACAAGTGATGATTTCAGGACTTTGAAGCCACCATAATGGGTGCATGAAGCCTTGGACGAAATATACAAGATGCCACTTCATAAATTTCGTCCCGAGGCTATTTTAGGTGCTGCGTCACCTTATTATTGGGCCAGGCCCATGTAATTTCGAAATACATAAGTATAGGCTATTTTTAGAGTCCGTATGTGTGGGGAAACAAGAGATAGGGTTGATTTCGGACCCCTCCAACAAGGGCCACGAAATTCCCCCCTCTTCCTCCATATATACAGCCCTTAGGGCATCGTTTAGACTTTGGGTTTTGTTTAGATTAAAAGTTCGCCATAGCTGCAACTTCGCGTACTCCGTTTGTGTTCAACGACCAGACAAAGGCGTCACAGAACCCCACCTTGATCAATAAAGCTTTCATCTTATACTCGCAATATCCAGATTGCAATCTCAGTTTCTTGCTTGTTCTTCGTTTGCTTGCAGGAAACAGACCCTCGTGGTCAGGTTGATCGTGCTCCGGCGTGGTCAATAACCTCTCGGAGTTGGTTTAGCGATTGCTAAGGTGCGACGTCCTCGCACGTTCGTAGTCGGATCGTCAAAGTCGACTGCCACCAAAGCGATATCCATCATCTCATCGAAAGACGGGACACCTTTGCCTCTATCAAGTGGTATCAGATTTCCAGGTTGCTCGGTGAGATTTTACAGTTTTTCGTAGTTTAGATCGAGTCTGTTCTTCATACCTACAGTCCACGAAAAAGCCAAAAAAATAGGGTTAGTTCATCATATCCGAACCAATCTGAGCCTTTGCATAATCTTTTTAGGGTTTTGCTTTGTTGAATTTGCGGTTGCATCGTCGTGTCTAGTTGCTGGTCTTAGCGTTAGTCTTTTAGAGTTTTGAGTTCTGGTCATAAGTTGTCACGCAGCCACCGCACCATCATCATCGCCCCTGTCACCTACCACCACCGCTCCGAATCCGTATCCATATACCACCACCAATCCATATCCATATACCACCACCGATCCATATCCATATATTACCATCGCTGCCATATACCACCACCGCTGCCATATACCACCACCATATATCCACCACCAATCCGAGTTCCTTGCATATTAGGTGTGTTTTCGAGATCCATCTAGTTTTCGATTCGTGTTTCCTTGCCGGAGTAGGTTTCGGAAAAAAAAAGAGTCCGGAAACCACCCTCCGTTTAGGCCCAAATTTTTTCGAAAACGCATTTTTCAAAAAATTTTCTGGCTATCCTATTTTTAGGTGTTTCTGAGTGTTTTGAGACAGGTGCCATTATAGGAAGTTTTTTTTTGACCCGTTTCCAGTTTTTGGGTCCGGGCAGTCGAAAAAACGAAAAAAAAATTGGTCGAAGAAATTTCGTGCCCATCCTGTCAGTTTGACCTAGGAAGAGTTTTGAGACACTCGCCATTATAGTGATTTTTCGCAAAAAAAAGCAGCGCAAAAAAAAGAAGAGCGCAAAAAAAAAGAGCGAAAAAAAATCCAGAGTGTGCTTTTCCCTTGTTTACGTGCAGCGCCGTGATTTTGTTAGTGTTCTAGGCTCGCGTCTCTAGCACGGTCTAGCCTAGGACCAGCACAGTACCATCGTTGAGCGTTTATTCAACTTTGCATCTCTTAATTGATTTTTGCTGACCCCTTTTGCTACCATATTATAAGCCTTCCCAGTTCCACATACATCTACGTCGTGCGTTTGACTCTCCCTGGTAATCGCTCTATCCAAGCTTTGAGAGTTTTGACTACAACGGTTGCCGATCACCACCTGCTGCTGGGTAAGAACTGGTAAGAATTTGAGATTTGCTTGACGGGTTTGTGATACACCACCACCACTTCTTAGTAGTCTGTAGGATCATATTCTTGTGTGTTTCTATTTGCTGCTAACCATGGTAGGATCACAAGCCGATGAGACCGATTGGGAGAACCTGATGAACAAACAGCTACATGATAAATTTCAGCAAATGATGAGTGGACAGGTGCAAGATGTGCTAAACAGATTTGACGAGGCCATGGAGAAGATAGATGGCATGGAGAAGACGTTCGAAACAAAGCTTGATAGCAAGTTTAATGAATTGCTCGCGCGTTTACCACCACCGCCGCCGGCTGCACCTATCACACATCTGCAACACCAACAACAACGCATCCTTCCGAATCAGTATGGACGAGCGAAGCGTGTTCCTATTGAGGATGGCCAAACTTCTGGTGCTGCTGTTCCTGTTATTGATGCTTCTTTGGCTCCTGCTACTGCTGCTGCTGGTACCCAGGAGGATGATGAGTATGCGGGCGATAATGAGGATGAGGTTGATCAAAATCAGAACTATGTGCACCCACCAGCACCACCACCAGCAGGTCGACCTCAGGTATATATTCGTAATGGTAGGCCTGCACCACCACCTCAGGTACGAGATGATGTCCATATTCCTAAACTGAAATTGAATATTCCACCATTTGAGGGTAGATATGTTCCTGATATATATCTTACTTGGGAGTTAGAAACTGAACAACATTTTACATGTTTACAATATCTCGAGGAGAGACGGGTTGCTGCTGCTGTTTGTGCTTTCAGTAGTTTTGCATGTGTATGGTGGTCTGAACATTGTAGATTATATCCTATTCCAACTACTTGGGCTGCTTTGAAAACTGCTATGCGTACGCGTTGGGTTCCACCATATTATCAACGTGAATTGCTTCAAAAATTGCAGCGTTTAAGACAAGGGAAAAATTCTGTAGAAGAATATTATCAGGAATTACAAACTGGCATGATTAGATGTGGTATTGTTGAGGAGAATGAAGCTATGCTTGCACGTTTTCTGGGTGGATTAAATAGAGAGATTCAGACCATTCTAGACTATAAGGAGTATACTAATATCACTCGTTTATTCCATCTTGCTTGTAAAGCTGAACGTGAAGTGCAGGATCGACAAGCATTGGCGCGATCTAACTTTTCTACAGGCCGATCTTCATCATGGACACCGCGTGCATCTTCTACTTCAACTGCACCAGCACCTCAATCAGGTGCCTCCTCCAGTCGTGATACAAGAAAACAGGCACAACCACTATTATCTGCCAAGAGCGCACCTACTGGGCCTGCACAGAGTTCTTCTTCTTCCATGGCATCAACAGGGAACACAAGTGATATTATTTGTCGTCGTTGTAAGGGAGGAGGTCATTATGCGAGAGAATGCAAATCTACGCGTGTGATGATTGCTACCGCGGATGGTGGATATGAATCCGCTAGTGACTATGATGAGGAGACTTTGGCTCTTATTACACGTGAAGAACATGGTGGAGATGATTCTGATCATGAGACGCAATAAATGGCTCCTGAAGACGCTGACAGGTATGAATGTTTAGTTGCTCAACGTGTTTTGAGTGTGCAGGTCACACAAGCTGAGCAAAATCAGAGGCACAATTTGTTCCATACCAAGGGAGTTGTGAAGGAACGTTCTGTGCGCGTCATAATAGACGGAGGGAGCTGCAACAACTTGGCTAGCATGGAGATGGTGGAGAAGCTTTCTCTCACCACAAGACCACATCCACATCCTTACTACATCCAATGGTTCAACAACAGCGGCAAGGTTAAGGTAACACGTACTGTTCGTGTGCATTTTAGTATCTCTACATATGCTGATTATGTTGATTGTGATGTGGTACCTATGCAAGCATGTTCCTTATTACTTGGTAGACCATGGCAATTTGATAAAAACTCTATACACCATGGTAGAAACAATCACTATACTCTTGTTCATAAGGATAAAAATATTACTTTGCTTCCTATGACTCCTGATTCCATTTTGAAAGATGATATTAATAGAGCTAATAAAGCACAACAAGAGAAGAATAAGAGTGAAAATCAGATTGTGGCAAAAGAATTTGAGCAACAAATGAAGCCTAATAATAAACCATCTAGTGTTGCTTCTGAAATTAAATTGAAAAGTGCATGTTTATTTGCCACCAAATCTGATATTGATGAGCTAGATTTCAGCAAATCTGTTTGCTATGCTTTTGTGTGCAAAGAGGCATTATTTTCATTCGAGGACGTGCCTTCCTCTTTGCCTCCTGCTGTCACTAACATTTTGCAGGAGTTCGCTGACGTCTTTCCACAAGACGTGCCACCGGGATTACCGCCTATTCGAGGGATTGAGCATCAGATTGACTTAATTCCCGGTGCTTCACTGCCAAACCGTGCACCATACCTGATAGAGGCGAGGGTGTCCCGATCTTTCGATGAGATGATAACTATCGATTTGGTGGAGACGACTTTGACGATCCGACTACAAACGTGCACGACGTTGCGCCTTAGCAATCGCTAAACCAACTCCGAGAGGTTATTGACCACGCTGGAGCACGATCAACCTGACCACGAAGGTCTATTCCTGCAAGCAATCGAAGAACGAGCAAGAATATGATAAAGCAATCTAAATATTGCGAATATATATGAAGTATTGATAATGGTGGGGATCCGTAAGCGGTCTTGGTCTGGTCGTTGGACACAAACGAAGTACACGAAGTTGCACTGGCTAACTTTTAACTAAACAAATCCCAAGGAAAAGCTACTAGATGGATCTACTTATATAGGAGCAAGGGGTGGCGGCCAAGGAGGTGGGAGGACGTCCCAAGGCAGCCTAAAACTAAATCTAGGTCGTACAAGGCCAATGGGCCCAAGTGGAGGTGATGTAACACCTTTGGACTTGTAGTTTGACTCGGATTCTGCTGCAGCATCAGATTGTTTCGTCCACAACTCAACGCTCCGGACGAATTTGAAGGTGATTCCAATTGGGTTGGAAAGTGCACGAAATCTAGTTTCCAACAAAAAAAGAATCACCCAATTCGGAGTCCGTATGAAAAACTTGTGTGCGTTTTGAGTCAGGTGTGTCTGTGTAGTCCGAATCTGAATCCAGAACGTGAGAGACTTGGACTCTATCTTCTCTTGGGCCAAAAGTGACGTGAGAGAACTTTTTGAACAGCAAATAAACATCTCTTTCTTCCTTATCTTCATATGTGGATTGTACAAATGTCCCATACACCTGCAATTAGACAAAACACAAAAGTGTGTGAAGTATTTTTGTTCTGGATAACATAAATAGATTATTGAATAGTTTGCACTAGAAATCACCTGACAAATATGCATATATGCAATATTTTTGGTCATATCCAAGGTAGTCATGTCCTCATCATCCTCCCCTTCTTGAAAATAAAGCCGTCCTCGGCGTTGCTTAATCTGAAATGTGGCTAACAAAAGAGACAAGGTGTACATGTTGTATATGTATATGTCATCCATTTTTACTTCCCTTGATTTTTGCATATATGACACTTGAATAGATGAGTAACTTGCATAGTTCAGAAAATCTAAAGCCAAAAAATTAGCACAAGAAGTAGAAGGCATGAAAATATTGCAACTCAGTTTGCACATATAAGTGAAGCTCTTATTCATTTCAAAAGATTGACAATGTTCATCATTAAACCATCCCAACATTGGTGAATAAACCGTACTTGCATCAAATTTACATGCTACAACATGCTTAAATAAGCAGACATGCAATAAGTCATTCAACACAGAATCATCACCAAGATTAGAGGTCATATCAAAATGATTAAACATTGGTTCTTTTGCATCAATAGTTAATTCAATGGGTGCACTCAAAATTGTTGGTATTTCAGTTGTTTGATCACATGGCAAAGTCAAATTATCAACGTAGTCCTCTAAAATAGGTGGTGTGATCAAAGTAGTGGGTAGCTCATCAGATGGTGCATTCAAATTGACAAGGCATTCATCATTCTCATGTAGAGATGGAAGATCAGTACCTTTGTCATTACCTCTTATGATCAACTCAGATGATGTAGCCACTCTCGGGGGCGATGTGTCACATGGTGGAGGTGATGTAGTCCTGACAACAACGGATGTGGTTGTCATAGTATGCTTAGTAGTTGAAGGAACAATCATATCAACTCTTGGAATGTGCACCGTGCGCTTGTTCTCCTCGTGGCCAACACGTCGTTTTATTTCATGTTCAGCTTTGCAAGCAAGATGAAACAAATGGTCCATAGGATAACACTCTTCATGAATTAGTATCTCTTGAATATCACGGTTTAATCCTCCCCAAAATCTATCCATAAAATCATCTTCACTTTCTTCTAAAGAGGAATGCAACAAGGTAGTTTGTAAATCATCATAATATTTTGTTACAGTTTCACTACCTTGTTTTAAGTGTTGCAACTTCTTAATCATGTCACGAGTATAATAAGCAGGGACGAAAGTATGTCGCATGGCAAGTTTCAAATCATCCCAAGTAGTAGGTATATAATCAGGGTGTAATCGACAATATTCACTCCACCAAACCAAAGCATAACCAGTGAAAGAACCAACCGCAACCTTAACCTTTTTATGTTCATCGAAATTATGGGAAGCAAATATATTTTTTATGTCGAACTCCCATTCAATATATAAAGCAGGTTTAAAACGGCCATTAAATGGTGGTATAGATACATTAACCTGATCATGTGCATTTGGATGTTTGTGCACCTCTCGTGACGGTTGTGGTATTTGCAAAGGTGGTGGCACGTCTCCCGCGATCGACGAAGCCCATGAATTGACTCTGGATCCTGTCATGATTAGTAGAACAAGAAACAAAACCCAAAAATAATGTTCCTATAACTATTAGGATGTGGTGGTAAAGCGCTCACAGTAAAGCAAATATCAATGTCTTACACGTTCTTACCATGCAGCAGGCGGTGATCGGCAACCAGCGGTGTCAAGTAACTCCGAATATTGAGTAAAGCGATTGCCAGGGGAGCGTACGTATACACGGTGTAGAAATATGTGGAGCTGGGTTGGCTATATATGGTAGCAAAAGATTAGCAATAATCAATTCAAAGATGCAATGTTGAATAAACGCTCAACGACGGTACTGTGCTGGTCCTAGGCTAGACCGAACTAGAGACGCGAGCCTAGAACACTAATGAGGTCACGTCATAGCACAACCAGCATCAATGAAGGATACAAAGTAGCTCTGGACAACAAGATATAAGTGAAGATCACAACGGCAGTAAAGATAATGATGTGAAACAATAGACAAGCTGTTTACTGAACAGTGCACAAAACAGATTCCAATCCGAATTCAGGTACGAGATTGATTCTAGATAGATCCAATTTTTTTTTCTTCTCTCTTTTTTTTTCTCACGCTTTTTTTTTCTTTTTCTTCACCCTCTTTTTCTTTTTTTTTCTTTCCTTTTTTCTCTCTTTTTTTTCTTTATCTTCTTTTTCTCCCTCTTTCCAAGACAAACTAGATAAGATGCAGATTCGATCAGGCGAAGATGTGAGTGACCTCAACTATGATTATGACAATAAACAGTGCGTAGCACGTGGTGGAAATTGGTGGATTGGATGGTGGACAGCGGATGGGATAATGATGCAGCGGCTGCGTGACTAATGTGAACAGAACTCGAAACTCTAAAGGAACTAGACACTAAGACCAGCAACTCGACACGACGATGCAACCGATAATTCAACTATGCAAGCAATGAAAAGAAAATTGCAAAGGCTCAGACTGGCTTGGACCAAGGATGAATAGATCTAACTCTTTTTTGTGGCTTTTTCTTGGACAATAGGTAAGAAAATAAATCTAATCTAGGAAAACTGGAAATTCTCACCGAGCAACCTGAAAACTGATACCACTTGATAGAGGCGAGGGTGTCCCGATCTTTCGATGAGATGATAACTATCGATTTGGTGGAGACGACTTTGACGATCCAACTACAAACGTGCACGACGTTGCGCCTTAGCAATCGCTAAACCAATCTCCTGAGGTTACTGATGATGCCGGAAGCACGGTCAGCCTGACCACGAAGGTCTATTCCTGCAAGCAATCGAAGAACGAGCAAGAATATGATAAAGCAATCTGAATATTGCAAATATATATGAGGTATTGATAATGGTGGGGATCCGTAAGCGGTCTTGGTCTGGTCGTTGGACACAAACGAAGTACACGAAGTTGCGTTGGCTAACTTTTAACTAAACAAATCCCAAGTAAAAGCTACTAGATGGATCTACTTATATAGGAGCAAGGGGTGGCGGCCAAGGAGGTGGGAGGACGTCCCAAGGCAGCCTAAAACTAAATCTAGGTCGTACAAGGCCAATGGGCCCAAGTGGAGGTGATGTAACACCTTTGGACTTGTAGTTTGACTCGGATTCTGCTGCAGCATCAGATTGTTTCGTCCACAACTCAACGCTCCGGACGAATTTGAAGGTGATTCCAATTGGGTTGGAAAGTGCACGAAATCTAGTTTCCAACAAAAAAAGAATCACCCAATTCAGAGTCCGTATGAAAAACTTGTGTGCGTTTTGAGTCAGGTGTGTCTGTGCAGTCCGAATCTGAATCCAGAACGTGAGAGACTTGGACTCTATCTTCTCTTGGGCCAAAAGTGACGTGAGAGAACTTTTTGAACAGCAAATAAACATCTCTTTCTTCCTTATCTTCATATGTGGATTGTACAAATGTCCCATACACCTGCAATTAGACAAAACACAAAAGTGTGTGAAGTATTTTTGTTCTGGATAACATAAATAGATTATTGAATAGTTTGCACTAGAAATCACCTGACAAATATGCATATATGCAATATTTTTGGTCATATCCAAGGTAGTCATGTCCTCATCAAAATCTGATATTGATGAGCTAGATTTCAGCAAATCTGTTTGCTATGCTTTTGTGTGCAAAGAGGCATTATTTTCATTCGAGGACGTGCCTTCCTCTTTGCCTCCTGCTGTCACTAACATTTTGCAGGAGTTCGCTGACGTCTTTCCACAAGACGTGCCACCGGGATTACCGCCTATTCGAGGGATTGAGCATCAGATTGACTTAATTCCAGGTGCTTCACTGCCAAACCATGCACCATACCGTACCAATCTAGAGGAGACGAAGGAGATTATGCGTCAAGTACAAGAGCTTCTCGACAAAGGTTATATACGCGAATCCCTTAGTCCTTGTGCTGTTCCTATTATTCTAGTGCCGAAAAAGGATGGTACATCACGTATGTGTGTTGATTGTAGAGGCATTAATAATATTACTATTCGTTATTGTCATCCTATTCCTAGGCTCGATGATATGCTTGATGAATTGAGTGGCTCTACAATATTCTCCAAAGTTGATTTGCGTAGTGGATACCATCAAATTCGTATGAAATTGGGAGATGAATGGAAAACAGCATTTAAAACTAAGTTTGGATTATATGAGTGGTTAGTCATGCCTTTTGGGTTAACTAATGCACCTAGTACTTTCATGAGATTAATGAACGAAGTTTTACGTGCTTTCATTGGACGATTTGTGGTAGTTTACTTTGATGACATATTGATTTATAGCAGATCTTTGGAAGAACATTTGGAACATTTACGTGCTGTTTTTATTGCTCTACGTGATGCACGTTTGTTTGGTAACCTTGGGAAGTGCACCTTTTGCACCGACCGAGTATCTTTTCTTGGCTATGTCGTTACTCCACAGGGAATTGAAGTTGATAAAGCTAAGATTGAAGCTATTGAGAGTTGGCCGCAGCCCAAAACGGTCACACAAGTGAGGAGTTTTCTTGGCCTCGCTGGATTCTATAGGCGTTTTGTGAGAGATTTCAGCACCATTGCTGCACCTCTCAATGAGCTTACAAAGAAAGATGTGCCTTTTCTTTGGGGTACCGCACAGGAAGAAGCCTTCTCGGTATTGAAAGATAAGTTGACACATGATCCTTTACTCCAACTTCCTGATTTTAATAAGACTTTTGAGCTTGAATGTGATGCTAGTGGAATTGGATTAGGCGGTGTGTTATTACAAGATGGCAAACCTGTTGCATACTTTTCTGAAAAATTGAGTGGGCCTAGTCTGAATTATTCTACTTATGATAAAGAATTATATGCTCTTGTTCGGACTTTAGAAACATGGCAACATTATTTATGGCCCAAAGAATTTGTTATACATTCTGATCATGAATCTTTGAAACATATTAAAAGTCAAGCTAAACTGAATCGTAGACATGCTAAATGGGTTGAATTCATTGAGACTTTTCCTTATGTCATTAAACACAAGAAGGGAAAAGAAAATGTTATTGCTGATGCATTGTCTCGCCGCTATACTATGCTTTCACAACTTGACTTCAAAATATTTGGTTTGGAGACCATCAAAGATCAATATGTGCATGATGCTGATTTTAAAGATGTAATGTAGAATTGTAAAGAAGGAAGAATGTGGAACAAGTTTGTCGTTAACGATGGATTTGTGTTTCGTGCTAACAAGCTATGCATTCCAGCTAGCTCCGTTCGTCTTTTGTTGTTGCAGGAGGCGCATGGAGGAGGATTAATGGGACACTTTGGCGTGAAGAAGACGGAGGACATACTTGCTACACATTTCTTTTGGCCAAAGATGAGACGGGATGTTGAGCGTTTTATTGCTCGCTGCACTACATGTCAAAAAGCTAAGTCACGACTCAATCCTCATGGTTTATATATGCCTTTGCCTGTACCTAGTGTTCCTTGGGAGGATATATCTATGGACTTTGTTTTAGGTTTACCTCGAACAAAGAAGGGGAGGGATAGCATATTTGTTGTCGTGGATAGATTCTCGAAAATGGCACACTTTATACCATGTCAGCGATGATGCTGTTAATGTTGCTGATTTGTTCTTTCGTGAAATTATTCGCTTGCATGGTGTGCCAAATACTATTGTTTCAGATCGTGATACTAAATTTCTTAGCCACTTTTGGAGATGTTTATGGGCTAAGTTGGGGACTAAACTGCTTTTTAGTACTACTTGTCACCCCCAAACTGATGGACAAACTGAAGTAGTCAATAGAACGTTGTCTACTATGCTTAGGGCTATTTTGAAGAATAATAAGAAAATGTGGGAGGAATGCTTGCCTCATATTGAATTTGCTTATAATCGTTCATTGCATTCTACTACTAAGATGTGCCCTTTTGAAGTTGTGTATGGTTTCCTACCTCGTGCACCTATTGATTTGTTGCCTCTTCCATCTTCGGAGAAGGTTAATTTTGATGCTAAACAACGTGCTGAATTGATTTTAAGAATGCATGAGTTAACTAAGGAAAACATTGAGCGCATGAATGCTAAATATAAACTTGCTGGAGATAAGGGTAGAAAACATGTTGTGTTTGCACCTGGAGATCTTGTTTGGTTACATTTGCGTAAGGATAGATTTCCTGATTTGCGCAAATCAAAGTTAATGCCACGTGCTGATGGTCCCTTTAAGGTGTTAGAGAAAATAAATGATAATGCATATAAACTTGAGCTGCCTGCAGATTTTGGGGTTAGTCCCACTTTTAACATTGCAGATTTGAAGCCTTATTTGGGTGAGGAAGATGAACTTCTGTCGAGGACGACTTCATTTCAAGAAGGGGAGGATGATGAGGACATCAATACAATTGTTACACCCACAGCCCCTGCTGCTATACATACTGGACCAATTACTAGAGCTCGTGCACGCCAACTAAATTACCAGGTACTTTCGTTTCTTGGTAATGATTCTAATGTTCATGAGAATATGATGCTGCCTAAATTGGATACATTTGTTTTGCTTACAAATGAAGGGCCTAGCTTAGAGAAGGATGAACATTGGAGCAAGAACAAGCATGGCGATGATGGCATGCGCAAGGGGAACAAGAACGGGTGCATGAAGCCTTGGACGAAATATACAAGATGCCACTTCATAAATTTCGTCCCGAGGCTATTTTAGGTGCTGCGTCACCTTATTATTGGGCCAGGCCCATGTAATTTCGAAATACATAAGTACAGGCTATTTTTAGAGCCCGTATGTGTAGGGAAACAAGAGATAGGGTTGATTTCGGACCCCTCCACCAAGGGCCACGAAATTCCCCCCTCTTCCTCCATATATACAGCCCTTAGGGCATCGTTTAGACTTTGGGTTTTGTTTAGATTAAAAGTTCGCCATAGCTGCAACTTCGCGTACTTCGTTTGTGTTCAACGACCAGACAAAGGCGTCACAGAACCCCACCTTGATCAATAAAGCTTTCATCTTATATTCGCAATATCCAGATTGCAATCTCAGTTTCTTGCTTGTTCTTCGTTTGCTTGCAGGAAACAGACCCTCGTGGTCAGGTTGATCATGCTCCGGCGTGGTCAATAACCTCTCGGAGTTGGTTTAGCGATTGCTAAGGCGCGACGTCCTCGCACGTTCGTAGTCGGATCGTCAAAGTCGACTGCCACCAAAGCAATATCCATCATCTCATCGAAAGACGGGACACCTTTGCCTCTATCATTAAGTATTTCGAAATTACATGGGCCTGGCCCATTAATAAGGTGACGCAGCACCTAGAATAGCCTATAGACGAATATTATGAAGTGGCATCTTGTATATTTCGTCCAAGGCTTCATGCACTCCTTATGGCGGCTTCAAAGTCCTGAAATCATCACTTGTAACTCCGTTCTTGATCCCCTTGCGCATGCCATCAACTCCATGCGTGTTCTTGCTCCAATGTTCATCCTTCTCCAAGCTAGGCCCTTCATTTGTAAGCAAAACAAATGTATCCAATTTAGGCAGCATCATAATCTCATGAACATTAGAATCATTACCAAGAAACGAAAGTACCTGGTAATTTAATTGGCGTGCGTGAGCTCTAGTAATTGGTCCAGTATATGTAACAGTAGGGGCTGTGGGTGTAACAATGGTGATAGAGGCGGAGGTGTCCCGTCTTTCGATGAGATGGTGGATTTCGCTTTGGTGGAAGTCGACTTTGACAATCCGACTACGAACGTGCGAGGACGTCGCGCCTTAGCAATCGCTAAACCAACTCCGAGAGGTTATTGACCACGCCGGAGCACGATCAACCTGACCACGAGGGTCTGTTTCCTGCGAGCAAACGAAGAACAAGCAAGAAACTAAGATTGCAATCTGGATATTGCGAATATAAGATGAAAGCTTTATTGATCAAGGTGGGGTTCTGTGACGCCTTTGTTTGGTCGTTGAACACAAACGAAGTACGCGAAGTTGCAGCTATGGCGAACTTTTAATCTAAACAAAACCCAAAGTCTAAACGATGCCCTAAGGGCTGTATATATGGAGGAAGAGGGGGGAATTTCATGGCCCTTGGTGGAGGGGTCCGAAATCAACCCTATCTCTTGTTTCCCCACACATACGGACTCTAAAAATAGCCTATACTTATGTATTTCGAAATTGCATGGGCCCGGCCCAATAATAAGGTGACGCAGCACCTAAAATAGCCTCGGGACGAAATTTATGAAGTGGCATCTTGTATATTTCGTCCAAGGCTTCATGCACCCATTATGGTGGCTTCAAAGTCCTGAAATCATCACTTGTAACTCCGTTCTTGTTCCCCTTGCGCATGCCATCATCTCCATGCTTGTTCTTGCTCCAATGTTCATCCTTCTCCAAGCTAGGCCCTTCATTTGTAAGCAAAACAAATGTATCCAATTTAGGCAGCATCATATTCTCATGAACATTAGAATCATTACCAAGAAACGAAAGTACCTGGTAATTTAGTTGGCATGCACGAGCTCTAGTAATTGGTCCAGTATGTATAGCAGCAGGGGCTGTGGGTGTAACAATTGTATTGATGTCCTCATCATCCTCCCCTTCTTGAAATGAAGTCGTCCTCGACGGAAGTTCATCTTCCTCACCCAAATAAGGCTTCAAATCCGCAATGTTAAAAGTGGGACTAACCCCAAAATCTGCAGGCAACTCAAGTTTATATGCATTATCATTTATTTTCTCTAACACCTTAAAGGGACCATCAGCACGTGGCATTAACTTTGATTTGCGCAAATCAGGAAATCTATCCTTACGCAAATGTAACCAAACAAGATCTCCAGGTGCAAACACAACATGTTTTCTACCCTTATCTCCAGCAAATTTATATTTAGCATTCATGCGCTCAATGTTTTCCTTAGTTAACTCATGCATTTTTAAAATCAATTCAGCACGTTGTTTAGCATCAAAATTAACCTTCTCCGAAGATGGAAGAGGCAACAAATCAATAGGTGCATGAGGTAGGAAACCATACACAACTTCAAAAGGGCACATCTTAGTAGTAGAATGCAATGAACGATTATAAGCAAATTCAATATGAGGCAAGCATTCCTCCCACATTTTCTTATTATTCTTCAAAACAGCCCTAAGCATAGTAGACAACATTCTATTGACTACTTCAGTTTGTCCATCAGTTTGGGGGTGACAAGTAGTACTAAAAAGCAGTTTAGTCCCCAACTTAGCCCATAAACATCTCCAAAAGTGGCTAAGAAATTTAGTATCACGATCTGAAACAATAGTATTTGGCACACCATGCAAGCGAATAATTTCATGAAAGAACAAATCAGCAACATTAACAGCATCATCGCTTTTATGACATGGTATAAAGTGTGCCATTTTCGAGAATCTATCCACGACAACAAATATGCTATCCCTCCCCTTCTTTGTTCGAGGTAAACCTAAAACAAAGTCCATAGATATATCCTCCCAAGGAACACTAGGTACAGGCAAGGGCATATATAGACCATGAGGATTGAGTCGTGACTTAGCTTTTTGACATGTAGTGCAGCGAGCAATAAAACGCTCAACATCCCGTCTCATCATTGGCCAAAAGAAATGTGTAGCAAGTACGTCCTCCGTCTTCTTCACGCCAAAGTGTCCCATTAATCCTCCTCCATGCGCCTCCTGCAACAACAAAAGACGAACGGAGCTAGCTGGAATGCATAGCTTGTTAGCACGAAACACAAATCCATCGTTAACAACAAACTTTTTCCACATTCTTCCTTCTTTACAATTCTGCATTACATCTTTAAAATCAGCATCATGCACATATTGATCTTTGATGGTCTCCAAACCAAATATTTTGAAGTCAAGTTGTGAAAGCATAGTATAGCGACGAGACAATGCATCAGCAATAACATTTTCTTTTCCCTTCTTGTATTTAATGACATAAGGGAAAGTCTCACTGAATTCAACCCATTTAGCATGTCTACGATTCAGTTTAGCTTGACTTTTAATATGTTTCAAAGATTCATGATCAGAATGTATAACAAATTCTTTGGGCCATAAATAATGTTGCCATGTTTCTAGAGTCCGAACAAGAGCATATAATTCTTTATCATAAGTAGAATAATTCAGACTAGGCCCACTCAATTTTTCAGAAAAGTATGCAACAGGTTTGCCATCTTGTAATAACACACCTCCTAATCCAATTCCACTAGCATCACATTCAAGCTCAAAAGTCTTATTAAAATCAGGAAGTTGGAGTAAAGGAGCATGTGTCAACTTATCTTTCAATACCATGAAGGCTTCTTCCTGTGCGGTACCCCAAAGAAAAGGCACATCTTTCTTTGTAAGCTCATTGAGAGGTGCAGCAATGGTGCTGAAATCTCTCACAAAACGCCTATAGAATCCAGCGAGGCCAAGAAAACTCCTCACTTGTGTGACCGTGTTGGGCTGCGGCCAACTCTCAATAGCTTCAATCTTGGCTTTATCAACTTCAATTCCCTGTGGAGTAACAACATAGCCAAGAAAAGATACTCGGTCGGTGCAAAAGGTGCACTTCCCAAGGTTACCAAACAAACGTGCATCACGTAGAGCAATAAAAACAGCACGTAAATGTTCCAAATGTTCTTCCAAAGATCTGCTATAAATCAATATGTCATCAAAGTAAACTACCACAAATCGTCCAATGAAAGCACGTAAAACTTCGTTCATTAATCTCATGAAAGTACTAGGTGCATTAGTTAATCCAAAAGGCATGACTAACCACTCATATAATCCAAACTTAGTTTTAAATGCTGTTTTCCATTCATCTCCCAATTTCATACGAATTTGATGGTATCCACTACGCAAATCAACTTTGGAGAATATTGTAGAGCCACTCAATTCATCAAGCATATCATCTAGCCTAGGAATAGGATGACGATAACGAATAGTAATATTATTAATGCCTCTACAATCAACACACATACGTGATGTACCATCCTTTTTCGGCACTAGAATAATAGGAATAGCACAAGGACTAAGGGATTCGCGTATATAACCTTTGTCGAGAAGCTCTTGTACTTGGCGCATAATCTCCTTCGTCTCCTCTGGATTGGTACGGTATGGTGCACGGTTTGGCAGTGAAGCACCGGGAATTAAGTCAATCTGATGCTCAATCCCTCGAATAGGCGGTAATCCCGGTGGCACGTCTTGTGGAAAGACGTCAGCGAACTCCTGCAAAATGTTAGTGACAGCAGGAGGCAAAGAGGAAGGCACGTCCTCGAATGAAAATAATGCCTCTTTGCACACAAAAGCATAGCAAACAGATTTGCTGAAATCTAGCTCATCAATATCAGATTTGGTGGCAAATAAACATGCACTTTTCAATTTAATTTCAGAAGCAACACTAGATGGTTTATTATTAGGCTTCATTTGTTGCTCAAATTCTTTTGCCACAATCTGATTTTCACTCTTATTCGTCTCTTGTTCTGATACCACTTGATAGAGGCGGGGTGTCCCGATCTTTCGATGAGATGATACTACCGATTTGGTGGAGACGACTTTGATGATCCGACTACAAACGTGCACGACGTTGCGCCTTAGCAATCGCTAAACCAATCTCCTGAGGTTATTGACCACGCCGGAGCACGATCAACCTGACCACGAAGGTCTATTCCTGCAAGCAATCGAAGAACGAGCAAGAATATGATAAAAGCAATCTGAATATTGCAAATATATATGAAGTATTGATAAAGGTGGGGATCCGTAAGCGGTCTTGGTCTGGTCGTTGGACACAAACGAAGTACACGAAGTTGCAATGGCTAACTTTTAACTAAACAAATCCCAAAGTCTAAACGATGCCCTAAGGGCTGTATATATGGAGGAAGAGGGGGGGAATTTCGTGGCCCTTGGTGGAGGGGTCCGAAATCAACCCTATCTCTTGTTTCCCCACACATACGGACTCTAAAAATAGCCTATACTTATGTATTTCGAAATTACATGGGCCTAGCCCAATAATAAGGTGACGCAGCACCTAAAATAGCCTCGGGACGAAATTTATGAAGTGGCATCTTGTATATTTCGTCCAAGGCTTCATGCACCCATTATGGTGGCTTCAAAGTCCTGAAATCATCACTTGTAACTCCGTTCTTGTTCCCCTTGCGCATGCCATCATCTCCATGCTTGTTCTTGCTCCAATGTTCATCCTTCTCCAAGCTAGGCCCTTCATTTGTAAGCAAAACAAATGTATCCAATTTAGGCAGCATCATATTCTCATGAACATTAGAATCATTACCAAGAAACGAAAGTACCTGGTAATTTAGTTGGCGTGCACGAGCTCTAGTAATTGGTCCAGTATGTATAGCAGCAGGGGCTGTGGGTGTAACAATTGTATTGATGTCCTCATCATATCGCTTTGGTGGCAGTCGACTTTGACGATCTGACTACGAACGTGCGAGGACGTCGTGCCTTAGCAATCGCTAAACCAACTCCGAGAGGTTATTGACCACACCGGAGCACGATCAACCTGACCACGACGGTCTGTTTCCTGCGAGCAAACGAAGAACAAGCAAGAAACTGAGATTGCAATCTGGATATTGCGAATATAAGATGAAAGCTTTATTGATCAAGGTGGGGTTCTGTGACGCCTTTGTCTGGTCGTTGAACACAAACGAAGTACGCGAAGTTGCAGCTATGGCGAACTTTTAATCTAAACAAAACCCAAAGTCTAAACGATGCCCTAAGGGCTGTATATATGGAGGAAGAGGGGGGAATTTCGTGGCCCTTGGTGGAGGGGTCCAAAATCAACCCTATCTCTTGTTTCCCCACACATACGGACTCTAAAAATAGCCTATACTTATGTATTTCGAAATTACATGGGCCTGGCCCAATAATGAGGTGACGCAGCACCTAAAATAGCCTCGGGACGAAATTTATGAAGTGGCATCTTGTATATTTCGTCCAAGGCTTCATGCACCCATTATGGTGGCTTCAAAGTCCTGAAATCATCACTTGTAACTCCGTTCTTGTTCCCCTTGCGCATGCCATCATCTCCATGCTTGTTCTTGCTCCAATGTTCATCCTTCTCCAAGCTAGGCCCTTCATTTGTAAGCAAAACAAATGTATCCAATTTAGGCAGCATCATATTCTCATGAACATTAGAATCATTACCAAGAAACGAAAGTACCTGGTAATTTAGTTGGCGTGCACGAGCTCTAGTAATTGGTCCAGTATGTATAGCAGCAGGGGCTGTGGGTGTAACAATTGTATTGATGTCCTCATCATATTAGTATACTCCTTATAGTCTAGAATGGTCTGAATCTCTCTATTTAATCCACCCAGAAAACGTGCAAGCATAGCTTCATTCTCCTTAACAATACCACATCTAATCATGCCAGTTTGTAATTCCTGATAATATTCTTCTACAGAATTTTTTCCTTGTCTTAAGCGCTGTAATTTTTGAAGCAATTCACGTTGATAATATGGTGGAACCCAACGCGTACGCATAGCAGTTTTCAAAGCAGCCCAAGTAGTTGGAATAGGATACAATCTACAATGTTCAGACCACCATACACATGCAAAACTAGAGAAAGCACAAACAGCAGCAGCAACTCTTCTCTCCTCAGGATATTGTAAACATGTAAATCGTTGTTCAGTTTCTAACTCCCAAGTAAGATATATATCAGGAACATATCTACCCTCAAATGGTGGAATATTCAATTTCAGTTTAGGAATATGGACATCATTTCGTACCTGAGGTGGTGGTGCAGGCCTACCATTACGAATATATACCTGAGGTCGACCTGCTGGTGGTGGTGCTGGTGGCTGCTCGTAGATCTGATTTTGATCAACCTCATCCTCATAATCGCCCGCATACTCATCATCCTCCTGGGTACCAGCAACAGCAGTAGCAGGAGCCACAGAAGTATCAACAGCAGCACCAACAGTTTGGCCAAACGCAAGAGGAACACGGCTCGCTCGGCGAAGGTCTATTTCGCGACGTGGAGGTAGTCGTTGTTGTTGTTGTTGGAGAGGTGCGTTAGGTGCAGCGGGTGGTGGTGGTGGAAGACGCGCGAGCAATTCATTAAATCTGTTATCGAGCTTTGTTTCGAACGTCTTCTCAAGGCCAGTGATCTTCTCCATGGCCTCTTCAAAATTGTTCAGCACATCTTGCACCTGTTCAGTCATCATTTGCTGAAACTTATGATGAAGCTCCTTGTTCGATAAATTCTCCCAGTCAATCTCGTCGGCTTGTGATCCTGGCATGGTTAGCAGCAATAGAAACACACAAGAATATGATCCTACAGACTACGAACAAGTGGTGGTGGTGGGTGTCACAAATCCGTCAAGCAAAACTCAAATTCTTACCAGTTCTTACCCAGCAGCAGGCGGTGATCGGCAACCGTTGTAGTCAAAAACTCTCAAAGCTTGGATAGAGCGATTACCAGGGAGAGTCAAACACACGACGTAGATGTATGTGGAGCTGGGAAGGCTTATAGTATGGTAGCAAAAAGGGTCAGCAATAATCAATTCAGAGATGCAAAGTTGAATAAACGCTCAACGACGGTACTGTGCTGGTCCTAGGCTAGACTGTGCTAGAGACGCGAGCCTAGAACACCAACAAAATCACGGCGCGGCACGTAAACAAGGGAAAAGCACACTCTGAATTTTTTTTTTCGCTCTTTTTTTTGCGCTCTTTTTTTTTGCGCTGCTTTTTTTTTTGCGAAAAATCACTATAATGGCGAGTGTCTCAAAACTCTTCCTAGCTCAAACGGACAGGATGGGCACGAAATTTTTTCGACCAATTTTTTTTTTTCGACTGCCCGGACCCAAAAACTTGAAACGGGTCAAAAAAAACTTCCTATAATGGCACCTGTCTCAAAACACTCAGAAACACCTAAAAATAGGATAGCCAGAATTTTTTTCGAAAAATGCGTTTTCGAAAAATTTTGGGCCTAAACGGAGCGTGGCTACCCGACTCCGGCAGGGAAACACGAATCGGAAACTAGATGGATCTCGAAAACAAACCTAATAAGCAAGGAAATCGGATTGGTGGTGGATATATGGTGGTGGTATATGGCAACGGTGGTGGTAGCGGTGGTAGTATATGGATATGGATATGAATCGGTGGTGGTATATGAATCGGTGGTGGTATATGGATACGGATTCGGAGCGGTGGCGGATAAGCGGTGGTGGTAGATGGCAGGGGCGATGATGATGGTGCGGCGGCGGCGTGACAACTTATGACCAGAACTCGAAACTCTAAAAGACTAGACTCTAAGACCAGCAACTAGACACAACGATGCAACCGCAAATTCAACAAAGCAAAACCCTAAAAAGATTATGCAAAGGCTCAGATTGGTTCGGATATGATGAACTAACCCTAATTTTTTTTTGTGGCTTTTTCGTGGACTGTAGGTATGAAGAACAGACTCGATCTAAACTACGAAAAACTGTAAAATCTCACCGAGCAACCTGGAAATCTGATACCACTTGATAGAGGCGGAGGTGTCCCGTCTTTCGATGAGATGGTGGATTTCGCTTTGGTGGAAGTCGACTTTGACGATCCGACTACGAACGTGCGAGGACGTCGCGCCTTAGCAATCGCTAAACCAACTCCGAGAGGTTATTGACCACGCCGGAGCACGATCAACCTGACCACGAGGGTCTGTTTCCTGCGAGCAAACGAAGAACAAGCAAGAAACTAAGATTGCAATCTGGATATTGCGAATATAAGATGAAAGCTTATTGATCAAGGTGGGGTTCTGTGACGCCTTTGTCTGGTCGTTGAACACAAACGAAGTACACGAAGTTGCAGCTATGGCGAACTTTTAATCTAAACAAAACCCAAAGTCTAAACGATGCCCTAAGGGCTGTATATATGGAGGAAGAGGGGGGAATTTCGTGGCCCTTGGTGGAGGGGTCCGAAATCAACCCTATCTCTTGTTTCCCCACACATACGGACTCTAAAAATAGCCTATACTTATGTATTTCGAAATTACATGGGCCTGGCCCAATAATAAGGTGACGCAACACCTAAAATAGCCTCGGGACGAAATTTATGAAGTGGCATCTTGTATATTTCGTCCAAGGCTTCATGCACCCATTATGGTGGCTTCAAAGTCCTGAAATCATCACTTGTAACTCCGTTCTTGTTCCCCTTGCGCATGGCATCATCTCCATGCTTGTTCTTGCTCCAATGTTCATCCTTCTCCAAGCTAGGCCCTTCATTTGTAAGCAAAACAAATGTATCCAATTTAGGCAGCATCATATTCTCATGAACATTAGAATCATTACCAAGAAACGAAAGTACCTGGTAATTTAGTTGGCGTGCACGAGCTCTAGTAATTGGTCCAGTATGTATAGCAGCAGGGGCTGTGGGTGTAACAATTGTATTGATGTCCTCATCAGTAAATGTTCCAAATGTTCTTCCAAAGATCTGCTATAAATCAATATGTCATCAAAGTAAACTACCACAAATCGTCCAATGAAAGCACGTAAAACTTCGTTCATTAATCTCATGAAAGTACTAGGTGCATTAGTTAACCCAAAAGGCATGACTAACCACTCATATAATCCAAACTTAGTTTTAAATGCTGTTTTCCATTCATCTCCCAATTTCATACGAATTTGATGGTAGCCACTACGCAAATCAACTTTGGAGAATATTGTAGAGCCACTCAATTCATCAAGCATATCATCTAGCCTAGGAATAGGATGACGATAACGAATAGTAATATTATTAATGCCTCTACAATCAACACACATACGTGATGTACCATCCTTTTTCGGCACTAGAATAATAGGAACAGCACAAGGACTAAGGGATTCGCGTATATAACCTTTGTCGAGAAGCTCTTGTACTTGACGCATAATCTCCTTCGTCTCCTCTGGATTGGTACGGTATGGTGCACGGTTTGGCAGTGAAGCACCAGGAATTAAGTCAATCTGATGCTCAATCCCTCGAATAGGCGGTAATCCCGGTGGCACGTCTTGTGGAAAAACGTCAGCGAACTCCTGCAAAATGTTAGTGACAGCAGGAGGCAAAGAGGAAGGCACGTCCTCGAATGAAAATAATGCCTCTTTGCACACAAAAGCATAACAAACAGATTTGCTGAAATCTAGCTGATCAATATCAGATTTGGTGGCAAATAAACATGCACTTTTCAATTTAATTTCAGAAGCAACACTAGATGGTTTATTATTAGGCTTCATTTGTTGCTCAAATTCTTTTGCCACAATCTGATTTTCACTCTTATTCTTCTCCTGTTGTGCTTTATTAGCTCTATTAATATCATCTTTCAAAATGGAATCAGGAGTCATAGGAAGCAAAGTAATATTTTTATCCTTATGAACAAGAGTATAGTGATTGTTTCTACCATGGTGTACAGAATTTTTATCAAATTGCCATGGTCTACCAAGTAATAAGGAACATGCTTGCATAGGTACCACATCACAATCAACATAATCAGCATATGTAGAGATACTAAAATGCACACGAACAGTACGTGTTACCTTAACCTTGCCGCTGTTGTTGAACCATTGGATGTAGTAAGGATGTGGATGTGGTCTTATGGTGAGAGAAAGCTTCTCCACCATGTCCATGCTAGCCAAGTTGTTGCAGCTCCCTCCGTCTATTATGACGCGCACAGAACGTTCCTTCACAACTCCCTTGGTATGGAACAAATTGTGCCTCTGATTTTGCTCAGCTTGTGTGACCTGCACACTCAAAACACGTTGAGCAACTAAACATTCATACCTGTCAGCGTCTTCAGGAGCCATGTATTGCGTCTCATGATCAGAATCATCTCCACCATGTTCTTCACGTGTAATAAGAGCCAATGTCTCCTCATCATAGTCACTAGCGGACTCATATCCACCATCCGCGGTAGCAATCATCACACGCGGAGATTTGCATTCCCTCGCATAATGACCTCCTCCCTTACAACGACGACAAATAATATCACTTGTGTGCCTTGTTGATGCCATGGAAGAAGAAGAACGCTGTGCAGGCCCCGCAGGTGCGCTCTTGGCAGATAATGGTTGTTCTTGTTTTCTTGTATCACGACTGTAGGAGGCACCTGATTGAGGTGCTGGTGCAGTTGAAGTAGAAGATGCACGCGGCGTCCATGAGGAAGGTCGGCCTGCAGAAAAGTTAGTTCGCGCCAATGCTTGTCGATCCTGCACTTCACGTTCAGCTTTACAAGCAAGATGGAATAAACGAGTGATATTAGTATACTCCTTATAGTCTAGAATGGTCTGAATCTCTCTATTTAATCCACCCAGAAAACGTGCAAGCATAGCTTCATTCTCCTCAACAATACCACATCTAATCATGCCAGTTTGTAATTCCTGATAATATTCTTCTACAGAATTTTTCCTTTGTCTTAAACGCTGCAATTTTTGAAGCAATTCACGTTGATAATATGGTGGAACCCAACGCGTACGCATAGCAGTTTTCAAAGCATCCCAAGTAGTTGGAATAGGATATAATCTACAATGTTCAGACCACCATACACATGCAAAACTAGTGAAAGCACAAACAGCAGCAGCAACTCGTCTCTCCTCAGGATATTGTAAACATGTAAATCGTTGTTCAGTTTCTAACTCCCAAGTAAGATATATATCAGGAAAATATCTACCCTCAAATGGTGGAATATTCAATTTCAGTTTAGGAATATGGACATCATCTCGTACCTGAGGTGGTGGTGCAGGCCTACCATTACGAATATATACCTGAGGTCGACCTGCTGGTGGTGGTGCTGGTGGCTGCTCGTAGATCTGATTTTGATCAACCTCATCCTCATAATCGCCCGCATACTCATCATCCTCCTGGGTACCAGCAGGAGCAGTAGCAGGAGCCAAAGAAACACCAACAACAGTACCAGCGGCACCAGAATTTTGTCCTGGCACAATAGGAACACGCTGTGCTCGTCCATACTGATTCGGAAGGGGGCGTAGTTGTTGTTGTTGCAGAGGTGCGACAGGTGCAGCCGGTGGTGGAAGACGCGCAAGCAGTTCATTAAATCTGTTATCGAGCTTTGTTTCGAACGTCTTCTCAAGGCCAGTGATCTTCTCCATGGCCTCTTCAAAATTGTTCAGCACATCTTGTACCTGTTCAGTCATCATTTGCTGAAACTTATCATGAAGCTCCTTGTTCGATAAGTTCTCCCAGTCAATCTCGTCGGCTTGTGATCCTGGCATGGTTAGCAGCAATAGAAACACACAAGAATATGATCCTACAGACTACTAAGAAGTGGTGGTGGTGTATCACAAATCCGTCAAGCAAATCTCAAATTCTTACCAGTTCTTATGATAGAGGCAAAGGTGTCCCGTCTTTCGATGAGATGATGGATATCGCTTTGGTGGCAGTCGACTTTGACGATCCGACTACGAACGTGCGAGGACGTCGCGCCTTAGCAATCGCTAAACCAACTCCGAGAGGTTATTGACCACGCCGGAGCACGATCAACCTGACCACGAGGGTCTGTTTCCTGCGAGCAAACGAAGAACAAGCAAGAAACTGAGATTGCAATCTGGATATTGCGAATATAAGATGAAAACTTTATTGATCAAGGTGGGGTTCTGTGACGCCTTTGTCTGGTCGTTGAACACAAACGAAGTACGCGAAGTTGCAGCTATGGCGAACTTTTAATCTAAACAAAACCCAAAGTCTAAACGATGCCCTAAGGGCTGTATATATGGAGGAAGAGGGGGGAATTTCGTGGCCCTTGGTGGAGGGGTCCGAAATCAACTCTATCTCTTGTTTCCCCACACATACGGACTCTAAAAATAGCCTATACTTATGTATTTCGAAATTACATGGGCCTGGCCCAATAATAAGGTGACGCAGCACCTAAAATAGCCTCGGGACGAAATTTATGAAGTGGCATCTTGTATATTTCGTCCAAGGCTTCATGCACCCATTATGGTGGCTTCAAAGTCCTGAAATCATCACTTGTAACTCCGTTCTTGTTCCCCTTGCGCATGCCATCATCTCCATGCTTGTTCTTGCTCCAATGTTCATCCTTCTCCAAGCTAGGCCCTTCATTTGTAAGCAAAACAAATGTATCCAATTTAGGCAGCATCATATTCTCATGAACATTAGAATCATTACCAAGAAACGAAAGTACCTGGTAATTTAGTTGGCGTGCACGAGCTCTAGTAACTGGTCCAGTATGTATAGCAGCAGGGGCTGTGGGTGTAACAATTGTATTGATGTCCTCATCAGGTGGTGGTGGGTGTCACAAATCCGTCAAGCAAATCTCAAATTCTTACCAGTTCTTACCCAGCAGCAGGCGGTGATCGGCAACCGTTGTAGTCAAAAACTCTCAAAGCTTGGATAGAGCGATTACCAGGGAGAGTCAAACGCACGACGTAGATGTATGTGGAGCTGGGAAGGCTTATAATATGGTAGCAAAAAGGGTCAGCAATAATCAATTCAGAGATGCAAAGTTGAATAAACGCTCAACGACGGTACTGTGCTGGTCCTAGGCTAGACTGTGCTAGAGACGCGAGCCTAGAACACTAACAAAATCACGGCGCGGCACGTAAACAAGGGAAAAGCACACTCTGAATATTTTTTTTCGCTCTTTTTTTTTGCGCTCTTTTTTTTTGCGCTGCTTTTTTTTTTGCGAAAAATCACTATAATGGCGAGTGTCTCAAAACTCTTCCTAGCTCAAACTGACAGGATGGGCACGAAATTTTTTCGACCAATTTTTTTTTTTCGACTGCCCGGACCCAAAAACTGGAAACGGGTCAAAAAAAACTTCCTATAATGGCACCTGTCTCAAAACACTCAGAAACACCTAAAAATAGGATAGCCAGAAATTTTTTCGAAAAATGCGTTTTCGAAAAATTTTGGGCCTAAACGGAGCGTGGCTACCCGACTCTTTTTTTTTCCGAAACCTACTCCGGCAAGGAAACACGAATCGGAAACTAGATGGATCTCGAAAACAACCCTAATAATCAAGGAACTCGGATTGGTGGTGGATATATGGTGGTGGTATATGGCAGCGGTGGTGGTAGTATATGGATATGGATCGGTGGTGGTATATGGATACGGATTCGGAGCGGTAGTGGTGGATGGCAGGGGCGATGATGATGGCGCGGCGGCGGCGTGACAACTTATGACCAGAACTCGAAACTCTAAAAGACTAGACTCTAAGACCAGCAACTAGACACGACGATGCAACCGCAAATTCAACAAAGCAAAACCCTAAAAAGATTATGCAAAGGCTCAGATTGGTTCGGATATGATGAACTAACCCTAATTTTTTTTTGTGGCTTTTTCGTGGACTGTAGGTATGAAGAACAGACTCGATCTAAACTACGAAAAACTGTAAAATCTCACCGAGCAACCTGGAAATCTGATACCACTTGATAGAGGCGGAGGTGTCCCGTCTTTCGATGAGATGGTGGATTTCGCTTTGGTGGAAGTCGACTTTGACGATCCGACTACGAACGTGCGAGGACGTCGCGCCTTAGCAATCGCTAAACCAACTCCGAGAGGTTATTGACCACGCCGGAGCACGATCAACCTGACCACGAGGGTCTGTTTCCTGCGAGCAAACGAAGAACAAGCAAGAAACTAAGATTGCAATCTGGATATTGCGAATATAAGATGAAAGCTTATTGATCAAGGTGGGGTTCTGTGACGCCTTTGTCTGGTCGTTGAACACAAACGAAGTACACGAAGTTGCAGCTATGGCGAACTTTTAATCTAAACAAAACCCAAAGTCTAAACGATGCCCTAAGGGCTGTATATATGGAGGAAGAGGGGGGAATTTCGTGGCCCTTGGTGGAGGGGTCCGAAATCAACCCTATCTCTTGTTTCCCCACACATACGGACTCTAAAAATAGCCTATACTTATGTATTTCGAAATTACATGGGCCTGGCCCAATAATAAGGTGACGCAACACCTAAAATAGCCTCGGGACGAAATTTATGAAGTGGCATCTTGTATATTTCGTCCAAGGCTTCATGCACCCATTATGGTGGCTTCAAAGTCCTGAAATCATCACTTGTAACTCCGTTCTTGTTCCCCTTGCGCATGCCATCATCTCCATGCTTGTTCTTGCTCCAATGTTCATCCTTCTCCAAGCTAGGCCCTTCATTTGTAAGCAAAACAAATGTATCCAATTTAGGCAGCATCATATTCTCATGAACATTAGAATCATTACCAAGAAACGAAAGTACCTGGTAATTTAGTTGGCATGCACGAGCTCTAGTAATTGGTCCAGTATGTATAGCAGCAGGGGCTGTGGGTGTAACAATTGTATTGATGTCCTCATCAAATGGTATTGATGTCCTCATCATCCTCCCCTTCTTGAAATGAAGTCGTCCTCGACGGAAGCACATCTTCCTCACCCAAATAAGGCTTCAAATCTGCAATGTTAAAAGTGGGACTAACCCCAAAATCTACAGGTAGCTCAAGTTTATATGCATTATCATTTATTTTCTCTAACACCTTAAAAGGACCATCAGCACGTGGCATTAGCTTTGATTTGCGCAAATTAGGAAATCTATCTTTATGCAAATGTAACCAAACAAGATCTCCAGGCGCAAACACAACATGTTTTCTACCCTTATCTCCAGCAAGTTTATATTTAGCATTCATACGCTCAATGTTTTCCTTAGTTAACTCATGCATTTTTAAAATCAATTCAGAACGTTCTTTAGCATCAAAATTAACCTTCTCTGAAGATGGAAGAGGCAACAAATCAATAGGTGCAAGAGGTAGGAAACCATACACAATTTCAAAAGGGCACATCTTAGTAGTAGAATGCAATGAACGATTATAAGCAAATTCAATATGAGGCAAGCATTCTTCCCACATTTTCTTGTTATTCTTCAAAACAGCCCTAAGCATAGTAGACAATGTTCTATTGACTACTTCAGTTTGTCCATCAGTTTGGGGGTGACAAGTAGTACTAAAAAGCAGCTTAGTCCCCAACTTAGCCCATAAACATCTCCAAAAGTGGCTAAGAAATTTAGTATCACGATCTGAAACAATAATATTTGGCACACCATGTAAGCGAATAATTTCACGAAAGAACAAATCAGCAACATTAACAGCATCATCGCTTTTATGACATGGTATAAAGTGTGCCATTTTCGAGAACCTATCCATGACAACAAATATGCTATCCCTCCCCTTCTTTGTTCGAGGTAAACCTAAAACAAAGTCCATAGATATATCCTCCCAAGGAACACTAGGTACAGGCAAAGGCATATATAAACCATGAGGATTGAGTCATGACTTAGCTCTTTGACATGTAGTGCAGCGAGCAACAAATCGCTCAATATCCCGTCTCATCTTTGGCCAAAAGAAATGTGTAGCAAGCATATCCTCCGTCGTCTTGACGCCAAAGTGTCCCATTAATCCTCCTCCATGCGCCTCCTGCAACAAAAAAGACGAACAGAACTAGCTGGAATGCATAGCTTGTTAGCACGAAACACAAATCCATCGTTAAGAACGAACTTGTTCCAAGTTCTCCCTTCCTTACAATTCTGCAATACATCTTTAAATTCAGCATCATGAACATATTGATCTTTGATGATCTCCAAACCAAATATTTTGAAGTCAAGTTGTGAAAGCATAGTATAACGACGAGACAAGGCATCCGCAATAACATTTTCTTTACCCTTCTTGTGTTTAATGACATAAGGGAAAGTCTCAATGAATTCAACCCATTTAGCATGTCTATGGTTCAGTTTTGCTTGACTTTTAATGTGTTTCAAAGATTCATGATCAGAATGTATAACTAATTCTTTGGGCCATAAATAATGTTGCCATGTTTCTAAGGTCCGAACAAGAGCATATAATTCTTTATCATAAGTAGAATAGTTCAGACTAGACCCACTCAATTTTTCAGAAAAGTATGCAACAGGTTTTCCATCTTGTAATAACACACCTCCTAATCCAATTCCACTAGCATCACATTCAAGCTCAAAAGTCTTATTGAAATTAGGAAGTTGGAGTAAAGGAGCATGTGTCAACTTATCTTTCAATACCGTGAAGGCTTCTTCCTGTGCGGTACCCCAAACAAAAGGCACATCCTTCTTTGTAAGCTCGTTGAGAGGTGCAGCAATGGTGCTGAAATCTCTCACAAAACGCCTATAGAAACCAGCGAGGCCAAGGAAACTCCTCACTTGTGTGACCGTTTTGGGCTGCGGCCAACTCTCAATAGCTTCAATCTTGGCTTTATCAACTTCAATTCCCTGTGGAGTAACAACATAGCCAAGAAAAGATACTCGGTCGGTGCAAAAGGTGCACTTTCCAAGGTTTCCAAACAAACGTGCATCACGTAGAGCAATAAAAACAGCACGTAAATGTTCCAAATGTTCCTCCAAATATTTGCTATAAATCAATATGTCATCAAAGTAAACTACCACAAATCGTCCAATGAAAGCACGTAAAACTTCGTTCATTAACCTCATGAAAGTATTAGGTGCATTAGTTAACCCAAAAGGCATGACTAACCACTCATATAATCCAAACTTAGTTTTAAATGCTGTTTTCCATTCACCACCCAATTTCATACGAATTTGATGGTATCCACTACGCAAATCAACTTTGGAGAATATTGTAGAGCCACTCAATTCATCAAGCATATCATCTAGCCTAGGAATAGGATGACGATAACGAATAGTAATATTATTAATGCCTCTACAATCAACACACATACGCGATGTACCATCCTTTTTCGGCACTAAAATGATAGGAACAACACAAGGACTAAGGGATTCGCGTATATAACCTTTGTCGAGCAGTTCTTGTACTTGACGCATAATCTCCTTCGTCTCCTCTGGATTGGTACGGTATGGTGCATGGTTGGGTAGCGAAGCACCGGGAATTAAGTCAATTTGATGCTCAATCCCTCGAATAGGTGGTAATCCCCGCGGCACGTCGTGTGGAAAGACATCAGCGAACTCTTGCAAAATGTTAGTGACAGCAGGGGGCAAAGAGGAAGGCACGTCCTCGAATGAAAATAATGCCTCTTTGCACACAAAAGCATAGCAAACAGATTTGCTAAAATCTAGCTCATCAATATCAGATTTGGTGGCAAGTAAACATGCACTTTTCAATTTAATTTCAGAAACAACAGTAGATGGTTTATTATTAGGCTTCATTTGGTGCTCAAATTCTTTTGCCACAATCTGATTTTCACTCTTATTTGTCTCCTCTTTTGCTTTATTAGCTCTATTAATATCATCTTTCAAAATGGAATCAGGAGTCATAGGAAGCAAAGTAATATTTTTATCGTTATGAACAAGAGTATACTGATTGTTTCTACCATGGTGTATAGAATTTTTATCAAATTGCCATGGTCTACCAAGTAATAAGGAACATGCTTGCATAGGTACCACATCACAATCAACATAATCAGCATATGTAGAGATACTAAAATGCACACGAACAGTACGTGTTACCTTAACCTTGCCGCTGTTGTTGAACCATTGGATGTAGTAAGGATGTGGATGTGGTCTTGTGGTGAGAGATAGCTTCTCCACCATCTCCATGCTAGCCAAGTTATTGCAACTCCCTCCATCTATGATCACGCGAACAGAACGTTCCTTCACAACTCCCTTTGTATGGAACAAATTATGCCTCTGATTTTGCTCAGCTTGTGTAACCTGCACACTCAAAACACATTGAGCAACTAAACATTCATACCTGTCAGCATCTTCAGGAGCCATGTATTGCGTCTCATGATCGGAATCGTCTCCACCGTGTTATTCATGTGTAATAAGAGCCAAAGTCTCCTCATCATAGTCACTAGCGGACTCATACCCACCATCCTCAGTAACAATCATCACACGCTTAGATGTGCATTCTCTCGCATAATGACCTCCACCCTTGCAACGTTGACAAATAATATCATGTGTTTGCCCTGTTGATGCCATGGATGAAGAAGAGCTCTTTGCAGGCCCAGAAGGTTTGCTCTTGGCAGATAGTGGTGATTGTGCCTGCTTTATTGTATCACGGTTGGAGGTGGCAGCCGACGGAGGCGCCGGTGTAGCAGAACGTGTGGAAGTAGATGATGCACGTGGTGTCCATGATGAAGGTCGACCTACAGAAAAGTTAGTCCGCGCCAATGCCTGTCGATCCCGCACTTCACGTTCAGCTTTACAAGCAAGATGGAATAAACGAGTGATATTAGTATACTCCTTATAGTCTAGAATCGTCTGAATCTCTCTATTTAATCCACCCATAAAACGTGCAAGCATAGCTTCATTCTCCTCAACAATACCACATCTAATCATGCCAGTTTGTAATTCCTGATAATATTCTTCTACAGAATTTTCCCCCTGTCTTAAGCGCTGCAATTTTTGAAGTAATTCACGTTGATAATATGGTGGAACCCAACGAGTACGCATAGCAGTTTTCAAAGCAGCCCAAGTAGCCGGAATAGGATATAATCTACAATGCTCAGACCACCAAACACATGCAAAACTAGTGAATGCACAAACAGCAGCAGGAACACGTCTCTCCTTGGAATATTGTAAACATGTAAATCGTTGTTCAGTTTCTAACTCCCAAGTAAGATATATATCAGGAACATATCTACCCTCAAATGGTGGAATATTCAATTTTAGTTTAGGGAGATGGTCATGATCTCGTACCTGAGGGTGAGCCCTACCATTACCATTATTTGCATGTGGACGACCTGGTGGTTGCTGTGCTGGTGGTGGCACGTAGTTCTGATTTTGATCAACCTCATCCTCATAATCTCCCACATAATCATCCTCCTCCACATCAGCAGTAGGAGCCACAAAAGTATCAACAGCAGCACCAGGAGTTTGGCCCGACTGAAGAGGGACACGGCTCGCTCGACGGAGGGCTGTTTCCCGACGTGGAGGTAGTGGATGTTGTTGCTGTTGTTGCAGAGGTGCGGCAGGAGCAGCTGGTGGTGGTGGTGGAAAACGCGAAAGCAATTCAGCAAACTTGTTATCGAGCTTTGTTTCAAACGTCTTCTCCATGCCATCTATCTTCTCCATGGCCTCTTCAAATCTGTTTATCACATCTTGCACCTGTCCACTCATCATTTGCTGAAACGTATCATGAAGCTCCTTGTTCGTCAAGTTCTCCCAGTCAGTCTCATCGGCTTGTGATCCTGGCATGGTTAGCAGCAATAGAAACACACAAGAATATGATCCTATAGACTACTAACAAGTGGTGGTGGTGGCGGGTGTCACAAATCCGTCAAGCAAATCTCAAATTCTTACCAGTTCTTACCCAACAGCAGGCGGTGATCGGCAACCGTTGTAGTCAAAACTCTCAAAAGCTTGGATAGATCGATTGCCAGGGAGAGTTAAACGCACGACGTAGATGTATGTGGAGCTGGGAAGGCTTATAGTATGGTAGCAAAAAGGGTCAGCAATAATCAATTCAGAGATGCAAAGTTGAATAAACGCTCAACGACGGTACTGTGCTGGTCCTAGGCTAGACCGTGCTAGAGACGCGAGCCTAGAACACTAACAAAATCACGGCGCTGCACGTAAATAAGGGAAAAGCACACTCTGGAACTCTTTTTTTTCGCTCTTTTTTTTGCGCTCCTTTTTTTATGCGCTCCTCTTTTTTTTGCGAAAAATCACTATAATGGCGAGTGTCTCAAAACTCTTCCCTCGTCAAACTGATAGGATGGGCACGAATTTTTTTTTTCACTTTTTTTCGGAAATCAGGGCAGCGACGACGAAAAAGTGCGACAAAAAATCACTATGATGGCACGTGGCTCAAAAGACTCAGAAAAGCCTAAAAATAGGATAGGGAAAAAAATTTTGCCCGTGAAAATTTTGGCCTAAAAACTGCCCGGGGGTCTCCAGACTCCTTTTTTCCGAGACCTACGCAGGCAAGGAAACACGAATCAGAATTTAGATTGATCTCAAGAACAAACCTAATATGAGAAGAACTCGGATTGGTGGTGGATATATGGTTGTGGTATATGGCAGCGGTGGTGGTATATGGTAGCGGTGGTGGTATATGGATACAGATTGGTGGTGGTATATGGATACGGATTGGTGGTGGTATATGGATATGGATTCAGAGCGGTGGCGGATAAGCAAAAGTGGTAGATGGGCGATGATGATGGTGCGGCGGCGGCGTGACAACTTATGACCAGAACTCGAAACTCTAAAAGACTAGACTCTAAGACTAGCAACTTGACACGACGATGCAACCGCAAATTCAACAAAGCAAAAACCCTAAAAAGATTATGCAAAGGCTCAGATTGGTTCGGATATGTTGAACTAACCCTAATTTTTTTCTGGCTTTTTCGTGGACTGTAGGTATGAAGAACAGACTCGATCTAATCTATGAAAAACTGTAAAATCTCACCGAGCAACCTGGAAATCTGATACCACTTGATAGAGGCTAAGGTTTCCCGATGTTTCGATGAGATGGTGGCTATCGTTTTCTGTGGGAGTCGACCTTGACGATCCGACTACGAACGTGCGAGACGTCGCACCTTAGCAATCGCTAAACCAACTTCCGAGGATTATTGACCACGCCGGAGCACGATCAACCTGACCACGAGGGTCTATTTCCTGCGAGCAAACGAAGAACAAGCAAGAAACTGAGATTGCAATCGGGATATTGCGAATATAAGATGAAAGTTTTTTTGATCAAGGTGGGGTTCTGTGACGTCTTGGTCTGGTCGTTGGACACAAACGAAGTACGCGAAGTTGCAGCTATGGTGAACTTTTAATCTAAACAAAACCCAAAGTCTAAACGACGCCCTAAGGGCTGTATATATGGAGGAAGAGGAGGAATTTCGTGGCCCTTGAGGGTGGGGTCCAAAACCAACCCTGACTCTTGTTTCCCCACACATACGGACTCTAAAAATAGCCTATACTTAAGTATTTCGAAATTACATGGGCCTGGCCCATTAATAAGGTGACGCAGCACCTAGAATAGCCTATGGACGAATATTATGAAGTGACATCTTGTATATTTCGTCCAAGGCTTCATGCACTCCTTATGGCGGCTTCAATGTCCTGAAATCATCACTTGTAACTCCGTTCTTGATCCCCTTGCGCATGCCATCAACTCCATGCGTGTTCTTGCTCCAATGTTCATCCTTCTCCAAGCTAGGCCCTTCATTTGTAAGCAAAACAAATGTATCCAATTTAGGCAGCATCATAATATCATGAACATTAGAATCATTACCAAGAAACGAAAGCACCTGGTAATTTAATTGGCGTGCACGAGCTCTAGTAATTGGTCCAGTATATGTAACAGTAGGGGCTGTGGGTGTAACAATGGTATTGATGTCCTCATCACCCAAGCTCAAGTCCGCGACTTCCACACGCTACTACGACCTCGACATCGACCACATGATTCCTTTCTATGGGACTCAAGAACCCGAGGAGTATCTCGAGTGGGAGGGTTTGCTGGACGACTACCTCAAGCTACATCAAGTCCCTCCCGAAGATCAAGTGAAGTGTGCCACAAGTAACTTCCACGACTACGCGTCCACATGGTGGCTTCACACACCTTTGGAGAGGTACGACATGAGTTGGCCCAAGACGAAGAGAGCTTTGCGGCGAGAGTTTGTGCCTCCAACCTACACGGAACAACTTCACCGCCAATTGGAGAACACTATCCAAGGATCCAAGTACATCGACGAGTACTTCAAGGAGATGAAGATTGCCTTGCGACGAGCCAGCGTGGACGACCCCATTTCGATGAAGTTCCACTTCATGATGGGATTGCACAACGACATCTCCAAGACGATCTTCCTCGAGAACTACAAGTCCCTCAACGACAACTACATTGGTGCTCTCAAGGCGGACCAAGAACTCATGAAGGCCAAAGTTTCTCTACCCCAAGCTCACTTCGCGATGACCAAGCTCCATGAGAACGAGCATGAGGATAGTACCACCACGATGTCCAAGCCCGATGAGCTCCAAGACGATACTCCCAAGTCTGACGCCATCCCTCTTTGTGGCATTGATGATGCCGAGTCCTCCATGACTCTTTTTCAAGACGGTACGGCGATGAGTACGACTACGGAGACCCTCAAGGACCAAGCTTTAGAGGCGAGTGACACGGTGGCGAGCAAGGATGATGCTTCCATCTTAGGAGGCGAGTGTGATGATGTTCCATCTTCGGCCTTCATCCACGGCGAGAGTGATGATGTGCCATCTTCGGCCTTCATCCACGGCGACGACAACGAGACGGTTGAGCATGGGATTTTCCCTTCGACCACGTCGACATGTGATGATTTGAGTGACTTTAGCCACCATATTGAGAGTGAGAGTGACTTCACCACTAGCCCCATATGTGATGTGTTGCCACAATTCCCATGTGAGGAGAGCCACAACCCCCACCACTTGAGTGAGATGAGTGACTCCACCATATGTGACATTGAGTGCACCTACCATGAGGGAGTGAGTGAACCACCACATAGAGAGAGTGAGATAGTTGATAGGTCATGCGAGGCCACTTTCAACAGTAACGACTTGACCTCTACCTCTATTGTGTCTTCTCATTTGGTGCTAGGTCCCTTATATGATGACGCGCCGATTCTCGACGACTTCGTCCTACCTTTGGACAAGACGATGGCCATGGTGGAATATGATGCACCCCCAAGTGGTTCCATCAAGATGAAGATGACCACCATTTGGTCTTTCCCACCTCACCTACACCATTTGAGTGGAATGAAAACGGTAACATAGGTGACGGTGATGCTCTAGTCCCACTAGTGGACATTCTTGACATTGATTGCTTTCATGATGTTGATCCCCGTATTGACATGCTTCATGCTAGTATGATTTCCCCATGCGATGATTTACCCATTTATGATGAGTATGATGATTTCCATGTGGAGTCTATTAGTTGTGATGACATGTTACATAGGATTTCTTGTGCTAATTCTCTCGGTCACATCATGTTTGCCAATCCGCTTGACTTGTCATATGCTATACATGAGATCGACCACATGTCATATTTGCAATCTCTTCATAGTGACTATGCATATGCCATTAAAATTAACCCAATTTGCACATATGGCATAGATGAAAAGCCCATGGTTATTGGCATTTGTTTTTCTTGTGATGATATTGATATGCTCCCTTTGCATCCTTTATCTCATATGCCATGCCATGACCACCTAGCTTCGGATATGCATTGTTTTGGATGTTGTCCATTTTCTCCATATGATGTTTCCAATATTGCTCATGAGGAGACCCCCATAGTTTCCTCATACATTTTAGGAGATTTTGATCACTCCCATCCATTGCATGATCCTTATACTTGTATGCTCAATTTGCATCCCCATCATGTTATACACAATAACTATTCTTTCATGATGGATGACATGTTCTTATATATAGTCTAGGGGGGTCGAAAGGGTACATGGGCCTCGACCCTTTACTGTGCGCAGACAGACGGAGCCGGACGTCCGGGCGTCGGGCTGGATGTCCGGGCCTTCGGGAGGAGCCGGATGTCCGGGACTAGGGCCGGATGTCCGGGCTGACGGGGCTTTTCTTCTGTCCTCTGTTTGCAACTTGTCCGGATATCGGGGTGTTGGGGCCGGATTTCCGGGTCAGGCCAGATGTCCGGGCTGGGGCCGAATGTCCGGGGCCTGTAGATGCTCGGCGGCTGGAATGCTGCTGTAGTCGATGTCTCTAGCGGCCGGATGTACGGGTCCTGGAGCTGCCTTCTTCTCCTTTCGGCGTTCCTCTTCAGCCATGGACTTGGCGGCTTGTCCGTCTTCACGTGCATCTTCGGGAGGGTCCTCTTGGTACATAATCATGCACAACATCTCAGACTTAGGTAGTAGCCATGTCTCGAGAGGATCATATGTAATATCACTAAGGAGAGAAGTCACCTCGGTCTCGAGAGCTCTAGCTCTAGCTCGAGTCATAGGTCCTCTTGGCACTTCGTGAAACGATGGTAGGTTCATGGGGATGACCATAGGATGCTCCGCATCATCTCCCCTCCCTTGGGGAAGATCCGACCTCGGATCGAAATCCTCATCACCATGGTAGGGCGAGATATCTTTGACGTTGAAGATGTCGCTCACAGAGTACTTGTCGCGTGGAATGTCGATCTTGTAGGCGATTGTTGTAGCGTTCAAGCACCTTGAAGGGTCCATCCGCTCATGGTCGAAGTTTGGACTTGTGTTCGTTGGGGAAGCAGTCCTTGCGAAGGTGTAGCCACACAAGATCTCCAATGTTGAGCACCATGGGGTGCTTGTTGATGTCGCGCTTGGTCGCAAGTCGTTGTACTTGGTGCTCGATGGTATGTCTTGTATCTTCACGCACCTTCTTGAGATGGTTCACGCATGTACTTGTGTCCATACTGATGCGCTCTTGTAGTGGTAGAGGGAGAATGTCCAAAGGGGACAATGGGTTAAATCCGTAGACGACCTCGAAGGGGGGCTTGCCAGTAGTTGAGTGTCTTACGCGGTTTTAGGCGAACTCGGCGATAGGTAGACACTCCTCCCACTCCTTGATGTTCTTGATTAGCACTCGAAGTAGAGCGGAGAGTGTGCGGTTGGTCACCTCTGTTTGGCCGTTGGTTTGAGGATGGTAAGCCGTGGAGAAGAGTAGCTTGATTCCGAGCTTGGCGCATAGGGTCTTCCAAAAGTAACTCAAGAATTTGACATCGCGGTCCGAGACAATTGTCTTTGGCACTCCATGTAGTCGTAAGATGTCCCTACAAAAGAGATTGGCAACATGTGAAGCATCGTCTATCTTGTTGCAAGGAATGAAATGCGCCATCTTAGATAATCAGTCCACAACAACAAATACCGAATCCTTTCCATTTCTAGTTCTATGCAATCCAAGTACAAAATCCATGCTAATATATTCCCATGGTTGATATGGAATTGGGAGAGGCATATAAAGTCCATGGGATTGAGCTTTAGACTTAGCTTTGCGACATGTAGAGCATCGGTTGGTGAAGCGGTTGACTTCGTGAAACATCTTGGGCCAATAATAGTTCTTGGAGAGCATAGCAAAAGTCTTGTCGCGTCCAAAATGTCCCATTAGTCCTCCTCCATGAGATTCCTACAAAAGCAACAAATGAAGACAAGACTCGGGGATGCAAAGTTTGTTAGCTCTCATAAGATATCCATCTTTGATGTAATAGCGTTCCCAAGATGTATGCGTCAAACACTTGGCATAAGGAGTAGCAAAAGTTGGATCATGCGCATACAAGTCTTTTATGTGCTCAAAGCCAATGACATCTAATTCAAGTTGAGTAACAAGCATGCATATGCGGGAAAGAGCGTCCGCCACAACATTTTCCTTACCTTTGATGTAGTTGATGACATAAGGAAAAGACTCAATGAATTCACTCCATTTAGCATGACACTGTTCAACTTAGTTTGACCCTTAAGGTATTTAAGTGTTTCATTATCGGTATGGATGATAAATTCATGAGGGCGAAGATAATGTTCCCATTCATGCAAAACTCGCACTAAAGCATATAACTCTTTGTCATAGATGGGGTAATTGAGTTCCGCTCCGGAAAGTTTCTCACTAAAGTAAGCTATGGGGCGCTTCTCTTGCGTTAACACACCTCCTATGCCATTACCACTAGCATCACAATGAATCTCAAAGGGTTTGTCAAAGTTGGGCAATGCAAGCACGGGAGCATGAGTAAGCAAATTCCTAAGCTCATTGAATGCGGTATCTTGGGATGGTCCCCAAACAAAAGGTGCATTTTTCTTGCTCAAAGCATGCAAAGGTGAAGCAATGGTGCTAAAGTCCTTCACAAATCTATGGTAGAAACAGGCTAAACCAAGGAAGCTATGCACGTGATGCAAGTTGGTTGGTTGTGGCCAAGTTTTAATAGCATTGATCTTAGAGTCATCAACATGAACACCCTTAGAGGAAATTACAAAACCCAAGAAAATGAGCTTATCAACGCCAAAAAGGCACTTTTCCATGTTAGCATAGAGATGCTATTTTCGAAGATTTTGCAAAATTGTTCAAACATGGGTGACATGATCTTTAAGAGATTTGCTATAAACAAGGATATCATTGAAGTATACCACAACAAACTCACCAATGTAAGGGTGAAATACATGATTCATAAGACGCATAAAAGTACCCGGTGCTTCCGATAAACCCATAGGCATGACTAACCACTCATACAAACCAAACTTTGTTTTGAAAGTGGTTTTCCATTCATCACCCTCTTGTATGCGGATTTGATAGTAACCACTTTTAAGAACAATTTTGGAAAATATAGTGGCACCACTAAGTTCATCAAGCATATCATCAAGGCGTGGAATGGGATACCTATAGCGAACGGTGATAGCATTGATAGGTCTACAATCGGAACACATGCGAAAGTTACCGTCTCTTTTTGGCACAAGAATGACTGGAAAGGCACAAGGACTCAAACTTTCGCGCACATGTCTATGGTCTATGAGATGCTTTACTCGGCTTTGTATTTCTTTGGTTTCTTTGGGGTTGATGCGGTAGGGAGCTTTGTTCGGAAGAGGTGCTCCAGGGATGAGGTCGATGCGGTGCTCGATGCCTCGTAGTGGAGGTAGTCCCGGAGGTAGCTCGTCGGGGAAAACATCTTGGAATTCCTGCAAAAGAGAAGACAACACTAAAGGTAGAGTGTGAGAGGTGTTAGCCTTTGGTGCGTCGTCCTTGCACAAAAGGACATAGTGTAGGACACTAGATGGGTTCTCACACACTCCTCTTATCTCACTTTTGGTCGCAAATAGAACTAAGTTCTTCTTGTCGCTCATCATGGGGGCACTCAATTTGGGCTTGTGGCGCTCACTCTCTTTTTGGTGGTTCGCTCTCTCACTATTCTCTCCACGATGGGTGGCTTGCTTGTCGGCGATCACTTGTCTTGGAGACATAGGGCAAAGTACGTACTCCTTTCCTTTCATCTTGAAGATGTAGTGGTTCGTTCGACCGTTGTGGATGACACCTCTATCAAATTGCCATGGTCTTCCAAGAAGAAGGTGGAAAACGGTCATTGGAACGACATCACACTCCAAAGTGTCTTTGTAAGCTACGATTTTGAAGGAGACTTGCACTCTATGCTCGACTTGAATAGTGCCGGAGTCGCTTAGCCATTGAACTTTGTAGGGATGTGGGTGCTTCGTCTTGGGCAATTGGAGCTTGGAGCAAAGTTCTTCACTTGCTAGGTTATGACAACTCCCTCCATCGATGATGACCTTGACGGACCTTCCATTGATGCCGACCTTAGTATGAAAGATGTGGCATCGTTGGTCTTCTTCTTCTTGTTGTTGAAGATTCAAGATCTTGTTCACGAAAGACTTGTTCCTCTTCATCGTTCACTTGCCGGTGCATGGCGACTTGCTCAAGTGCTTCCGTTTCTCCCTCACTCATGGAGTCGTATGTACCATCGTTGTTGAGGATCATGGTTTGCTTGTTGGTACACTCAAAGGACTTGTGGCCTCAGCCTCCGCATGTGAAGCATTTGAAGGAACTTGTCTTGACGGTCTCATCAGTTGGGGTAGAAGATGATGAAGCTCTCGGCTTGAAGTTGCTTGTAGTAGGAGGATGACTTGGAGTTGTCGAAGTTTTCTTGTAACTCGACTTGTCAACATTGCTTGTAGAAGGCTTTGTTGATGTAGAAGGTGTTGGAGTCGTTGAAGGTTGGGTGTTGGAGAAACCATAGGACTTGGATGAGAACTTGGCATACTTGAAGTCATCTTGCACTTGACGTTCCGCTTTGGTAGCTTGATGCACTAGCTCGATGAGGTTCGAGTATGGTTGGAAGTCGGCGATCTTCTTGATGGGATGATTGAGTCCATTCAAGAAACGTGCCATAGTTTGCTCATCATCTTCCGTGACATTGGCTCGTATCACTACAAAAAAATACACTTCCGTGATGATACGTGTTTGTCACAGTAGGTCACGTTTTCTGTTATGCATGTACATCCATGACAATTTTATGACAGAATCAAGATAGTCATACCTGTGCTGTCGTAGAAGTGTTACATGACATTACCAAAATTATCATCACATAAGTGTCCACTTCCATGACGATAAATCGTGCGTCATAGAAGTGCTTTCGTCAAGGGTGACCGACACGTGGCATCCACCGTAACGGAACGCCATTAAGCTATCGGGTCCGGTTTTGGATCCGATAACCCGCTAACAGCCCCGACCAATGGGGATTTTCCACGTGTAAAATCATCATTGGCTGGAGGAAACACGTGTCGGCTCACCATTGGGACAAATGTCATCCACTCATTGGACCGAAGGCGCCTATGATACGTCGACACGTGGCACGACCGAACAGAGGCCCATTCCTGTGAAAAGGCCGGCCCGCTTGACTTGGTCAAAAGGTGGCGGGCCGGCCCATGGAAAGCCCGTGAACAGCCTGTTCGCATATAGCCCATTTACAGCCCGCTAACCCAGGGCCCGTTACGACCTATCCGAATTAGGCCCAGTAGCGTTGTCTGGGCCGTCCAATATGATTCTAGCCCATTTTAAGTTCCGGCCCATGTATGGCCCATGACGTCTTTCGACCCATATGAGGCCCTTTGTAACTCTTGGCCATTAACGGCCCGTGGTGAAACTAGCCCGTACTGAACAGTGTATCACTTTATACCCATTAATGGCCCATTAATCCATTGGGCCGTTTGCAGCCCATGTTATCTTTCGGCCTTCTCAGTGCCCATTTATTCTTGGGCTCATTTCCAGCATTCGGTTACTTACGACCAGTTATTGCCATTTTCTGCTTGTGGGCCAAATTCAGCCCGTGGTTACAGTCGGCCCATTTGTGGCTCGTTAATACATTGGGCCGTTTTCATAGCGTCATCAAATACAGCCTATTAACAACGGTCCGTTATGGTCGGCCCATGAACGGACGACTCCAACTCTAGCCCGTTTATGACCATAATGCGGTCTGTTTTTGGCCCATGTTTGGCTAATCGATCATATGGCCCGTCTAAGGCCCATTGATGGTACGGCCCGTAGAAGGCCCATTGTTTCTACAGCCCGTAGAAGGCCCATTGTTTCTACAGACCGTAGAAGGCCCATTGTTTCTACGGCCCGTAGGAAGCCCAATGTCACTATAGTAAATATGTAGCCCATGGCCTGTTAAAGGCGGCGGGAAACTACTATAGGTTTAGACCTGCTAATGGCCCAAGATGATTATATGCCCACGTTTTGGACCATATGAGTAACGGGCCGGCCTGAAGACCGACAACACTGAGATCCACTGAACCTTCCGGCCTAAATTACAACACACCGACCAAAGAATAAACCTAGACTATACAACAAAGAAATTACGGCATATTACATCCACTGGGAATCAAAGTTCGCTACCGGTGATATTAAAGCGCAACATGATCGCGGATTACATACACTGGGCATCAAAGGTCGCCACCAGTGCATATAAACGCGACGACAAAAGAATATACAAAACTGAGAGCACTTCAGAAGGCACCAGACCTGGCAAGCTCGGGCCCCGCAAGCAGCCGAACAAGCTGATGAGACCTCAGTTGTGTCAACGATAGATGCTTCATCCCTAGCTGTATGGCACCATAGTGCGCAAGGCAGTCCCCTGACATCTTCATTACATCTTCGACTTCAAGTCGGAGCTGAGCTGAAGCAAGCCTTTCCGCTTTAAGTTGAGACTGAAGAAGTCAGACTGATTGAGGCAGCGACTGCACAGAGGTTGTCTCACACCTGCTGGTGAGTAGCTTCAACTCACTTTCTTCATCAAGACATGACCTTGGGGTCATCTCGCTGTCCTCAAGATGGTTTGGCTCACTATCTTTCCTAAAGTTCTGCTTGGCATAAGAGATACGACTCTGAAAGAGAAACAAGGAGACACATAATAGGTTTCACAATTATATATGCAAATAAATGGATCTGTTCTGCATAAGGAACATGTTTTTACAACTACAATTTAAAGCTGGTAGTTGTTGCAAACATCCAATCAGATGTAAACATCAGTGGAGGAAATGATGCCTATCCAAATCTATACTAGAACAAAGTTTGAAGGCTTGAGAAGGATGAACTTACATTACATGTTAACACGGGATGGACAAAGCCCTTCTCCATGTTGATGGAAAGATAATTCAATAAATTCCCCAAAGAAAATTCTTTATAAGCGTTGCCATTATTCTACATTTTGCAAAGAGTAAATATAGATCAAATAATATTGAAATAAATAGAGGATAATGAAGCTCAGGTGCAGACTGATGATACATAATCAAATAGCAATTAATTAAGTACAACGTTACAAGGCAAAAGGTACTGACAAGAGGAATGCAGACATCAACGTGTGCAATGGTGGCTTTATTCAAAATTTTGGTAAGAGTAAATGTAGATATGATAATTTAGAGAAAGTGGTGGGCAGGGCAGATAAGATGCAGAGTAATGCTAGACAATCACCTATCTCGCGATGCATGTATAGTAATACCACCATCTTCCATTATTAGTTGTCGCTCAAATGGATGTATCTAGCACTATTAAGTTCTAAATACATCCAATTGATCAACAATTAATTCGATACAGAGGGAGTACATGACAACATGTACTTACATGAGCAATCCAAAATTTCATAACCATTCTGTTAATTCTACATTTATCTAAGATTAAATATATATCTTACAATTTCAAGCAAAGGGAAGATAAAGAAGCGAACATTTACAGTGATGCTACATATTCAAACAACAATGAGTGTAAGTATGCTGACAAAGGGCAAGAGGTACTGACAAGAGCAATGCAGAGCCCAATATTGTCGTGAGATCCTATGATCCTTTGAGCAAGGAGATTCATCTAAAATTAGTTTTCATACAAGAGAGAAGGTAAGGCACATGCAAAAATTTAGGAGTTCAAATTTTGAATTGATATCATAAACAGCACCTGACGCTGGGCTGTCAGTAGTTCTAATAGGGGTTTGGCCACTGGAGTAGGGGTAAAGTTTGTTATAGTTGGGCCTGTGTTTTCTGTGGCTGCTAATCTATCTGCTTTAACAGGTATCACTACCTTTTCCAAATACCTAGTTTGTACTCCTTGAGGATCTGCAATCACCCTCTTCCTTTTGGACATGTATTACGAAAGAACAACATTTGACTGGAAAAACATAGTATGACAACACATGGAATATGTACAGAAAATGGATAGGTATGGCATATACTCATATATGATGCTTAAACTAAGCAGATGGTGTAACAAAGTAGAAGTAATTCAAGAAGTCAGATGCAAAATATGTGCGACCAATACAACCTTGCCAGGTTAGAGCATGCACCTTGATGGGTGAATAAGATAGGCCATCCTCCACCATGCCAAGTTTGTTAGCTAGTGGATTGTTCCGCAATATTCCTCTCGTGCGCCCATTATCATATTCATTTTGATAATGTTCAATACCTGACATGCATGAAAACATAAAAACAAGTGAGATTATCTTTGTAATGCAGAAGTGATTCTAATCCAATACTTCCTCCCTGTAAACCCCTTTGTGCTATCTCTGCAATTCTTCTAAGAGGTGTCATGCATGCTATAATTTGGTGTGTGCATTAATATAATGTGGCCTACTACTCAAAATATGAGAGCTCCAAAAGTGATGATACTTCGCAGATGATAGCTTCAACATATAGTAAAGAAGAACAAGTCGACCTGACCTGACAGATTCAAAATATACTAAGGGAGAATAACTCGACCTGACCAGTCGACCGCAAGAGAAGAGGATCATCTTAAAGAAGGGCAGAAGAGCAAGCAGATTGAAGATATTACAAGTCTTTCTATACAATGTCGGTTGGCCACCCATGACGAACCAGAGCGCACAGAGAAATACTATTCCTTCCGGCCTCTCCATATGTGGCTCACATGCATTTCGAAACTAAAGTAGGAACATTTAGCTGACCAATTAAACATCTCTCAGTTTTACTAATATCAGCATAATATCAGATTTGAATTTGTACAACTAAGCTTGTTTAGCTCGATGGGTGGAGCAGTGCTATTACGACACGAACCACGTAGGCTGATCGTGGTCATCATAAAATGGGGAAATCATAAGCATGATGAGTATAGTGTTGATCGTGGCAGTGGGATGGCAGATCTAAAGCTGCAAACCGCGCAAAGGGTAGTTAGCAACCGATATTTGCTTTGAAATAACAACTACGATTTGTTATGGACAAGAAAGTACGGTCAACAAGTGACAAAGAAATGCAATTCTGCTGTCTCTCTATATGTCGCGACATGCATTTGGAAACTCAAGTGGGACCTTTATCTAACCAATTAAATGTGTCTGTTAACTAATATCAGTATCATATCACAATCATATTTGAATAACTAAGCTTTGGAATTTTGAGTGTTGTGTTGTTTAGCTTGAAGGGTGGAGTAATGCTAGTATGACAGAAAGCACCCACGCAGATCATAGTAGAGTAGATAAAAGGGGAAAACCCTAAGCATCAAGAGTAAAATCAGGAAAGTGGAACTAGCTGGACCAGTGGGTGGCGCACATGCTTTTCAAAACGAATATAGGAACATTAGGTGACCAATTAAACATTCTCTGTTTTAGTAATATGAGCATCATATCAGATTCATATTTCAACACGTAAGCTTTGGAATTATGAGTGGCATGTTGTTTGATGGGTTGAGGTCTTGAGGAGAAGTGCTAGCACGACATGAAGAAGTGAAGCACCTATGATGATGGTAGTGAATATAAAGGGAGAAACCATAAGCTTTACGAGTATAGTGACCGTGACATGGCGGATCTGAAGGTGCAAACCGGACAAAGCGACTTCGCAACCAATGTTTGCATTCAACTAGCCACTACGATTTGGTACGGACAAGAAAAGTACAGTAAACAATTTAAGATCTATTTTCTGGGTGAGATCAATAACTTAAGCACATATGGAAGAGTACCACCTCTCTTGCGACACCGTGTAGGCCCCTGCCGACACGTTGAGGGTGCTACGGGGGCTATGGCTGTCGGCGGTGGGGAAGAAGACTTTAGATGGCAGACGACCGGGTTGGGGGATAAATCCTGTTGCCGTGGACGAGGCGGTCGTAGGAGCGGCAACGACAAAGTGGACGACGGCGCCGATGAAGCGAGACGACGCGATGAAAGGATCCTGGTCCGGCGCCGTGGATGAGACACATCCATCTCTTGCAGTGGACGACAGGGTAGGGGTAGCGCTCCAGCAAGTTGGAGGATGGGGTGGTGGACGGAGGAGGCTGGCCGCAGTGGGGAGGTTGTCGTGGCACCGACGGTGTATGTATGGGGAAATGGAGGGGGAGGGGGGATCTCAAACTTGGGGAAGCGCTTGTCTGAAATGTGGGAAAGTTACGAACCTATCCCCCATTTAAAATTTCGGACATCATGTCGGTTGGGGATAGGACGGTAATCTCGCATCTCCCAAATATTTGCTGGTAACGATTTCGGGCGAGGAGAGGGTGTTTCGCCGCCCACGGTTGGCGCCCATGGTGTATGAACAGGGCTGGCAGGTAGGGCGGTTGTGTCACGTCTGAGGGAAGTTACACATCTGCTCCTATTTAAAATATTAGCCTACATCGATTTCGGACGAGGAGAGTTTGTTTTGCCGCCCACCATGGATGAATGGGGAAATGGAGAGAGACACATGTCTTTCGGACGAGCTTGAATCAAATGTGTTTTGCAACCCACGTTTGGCGCCACCATGTCTGAATGGGCTCAGAGGCCGCCGTGTCATGTCCGATTGAAGTTAGTAGTCTACCCCTATCGACAGCAGTGTAAATCCGGTCGATAAGGATGTCAAGTGTCAGGGGTAGACATCAATTTCCATCTCGCAAACACTTGCTTTGGGCAGCCCACAAATGATAGTGGTGTTTAGCCGCTTCGTTCAAAACTTGAGAGAATTAGCTTTCACGTTTGCCCTGGGCCCTAGCAACTAAATCCAAATCCAATTTTTATTCGATTATGAATATCCACAGATAATTCTAGGTTTTGTTATTTATTTCTTCAAAACCACAACAAAGATTTATTCCACCTTTATATATGATTATGATTTAGAAATGCCATGATCTTCGAATTCAGTAGGTTGGATACACTTTGAGTCAAACAATTATTTCATCCAATACAATATGCTCACACCAAAAACAGTTCACCTTATGTCAATCATACAAGTACTGAGGATTACCTCACCTAAAAAATTCGGATCATTACAACACATGGACAACATAGGGGGTCTTACAACATAATCCATTCAGAGACATGACACAACATGCAAGCACAATAATCTAACGACAATTTCAATTGCTATCTAAAGAAGAACTGGGATTACCTTGGGCTTCAAATAGCAGAAGCAGCAGGACCTCCTCCATCTTCAAATGCAACATTCTTACTTCCTCCAATTTTTGGGTTGCTTGCATAATGCGTGCAGCTAATTTCATAATTTCGAGCTTCAAGATTGAGATTACCTCATTCATGGCAGCCACACCATCTCTTTCCGCCTCTAGTAGAGCCTCAAGAACTATAATATTTGTGCTCAGACTGCTCTCCGGCGGTGTTGCCTCTGAACTGCTACCATCTGGTAACATGGATGGCGCACTACTTCCACAAATAGATTCTGGGGTTGTACATTGTGTCCTAGTGTGAACAGCATCCTGAAAGGTTTCCGCTGGACATAAGTAAGAGATAGTTATCGCATGATCCATGCAGTAAGCTTACATGGTAAATGACATACGAATTGTTGCCGAGCATGGCAAGCTATATTTAAATGGTTCGAAGCAGCATCAGCCGAAAAGAAATTAAAATGGTAAGATGAAACTAAGGATGTAAGTGGCAAATAAACGACATCCGCCCGTCCCATCTAGTTAGTTTTTGCTAGCTCCCTGGTTCATTTTCCTCAAAAACAAAAACTCTTTTGAACTATCATACCACTAGTGGACTTTAATCGGGATTAACCGGGACCCAGTTGACATCCCTAGTTGAAAGGGAGTGTACCACCACTATATTTAAGTTGCCAAGGCATCTAAGTAGTTGAAATAATCTGAGAAAGCACTTAACAGTGTGGCCTCATATAAACTACAAAGACAATCTTGTGATGAAGTTCAGAGGAAAAGTTAAGGACTCAAATGAACTAGGCATGCATTTATTTACGATAGTACAGTAGGCACTACTGACATATTGGCCAACTCAGGTATAGCATAACAAGTAACAAACAAGCATTCGAATCAAGCAATACAACAAAGCAGACAACTAAACTATTTGTTATTCTGTAGGATTACAGGTTGAGGCACAAGCCAAGAAAGCAGCCACACACATTACATTTCACATGTACTAAAACACACTAGCTTACCATATGTTGCTGTGAAGCCTCGCTGCTGTTGCAATGTTCTTTGAAGATATCGTCAGCATCCCGTGGTTGCAAATCCCCTTGTTGTAGTTTATTCCGCACCCTCTATTTAGGTAAAATTAATTTTAATCGCATGCACTGGTTCGAATTGATCATCAATGGTTCATCTAAACTAATGAAAGAAGGGTGTGTGCATAGACGACAATATATCTGCTTCCCTCTATTTTTATGCTTGTTCGAGGTGCCAGCCCCAAAAGAACAAATATTTTGCTTGATGGGGTTGGCAGCTCCATAATTAATAGAAGCATCAAATTAGTCATGCAACTTGGGAAGATCAAGAACACACAAAAAAATTAATGAACAGAGGCTCGTAGCAGTGATGTAATAGCTAGCATCAGAAAATGTAGGGTAAAATGAACAAAAACTAGCGGAACCACATGATAGTTTGCTGATGTGTAATTAAGCACAGAGAACATGAAGCAGTCTGATGGAACCAACAGGTGGCACCAAAACAACACCATTATCATAAATATAGCATGCAAGAAGTAAAATAGTAGGCAGTGATATCTAGGAAGTACATTAATACTTAGGACAAAACTAAAGCATATTAACTATATGTGCACTGGTATCTAATTTAGCACATGTAACATGTTCACTGCCAGAAGTATGGCCCTACAGGTGCAAGCAGAATAACGCGTCTCATGAAAAACTGAATGATGCCCTGAAGAAATTCAAAGGTGCGGTGCTTATGCTGAGAAAGTGAACGTAGGCGCCGGCCGTTGGATAATAATACCTGATTCTCGGCGGCGTATGGGTATCGTTGGCATACTTGATAGCTAAAGATCATTGATGGTGCTCGTGTTGCGGTTGAGTTTGGGCCGGCTGTCGCCGTCGCTGAAGCGGCTCCGGTGCTACGGTTGCGGCGCTTGTCGACATACAAGAAAGCTCATATGTGGTAAGTGAACAGTTGCACGATAAAGAGAAAAACCGAAGGAGTACAGATCGAAATAACCTGATGAGGCTGTAGCGTCGGTAAAGCAGGGACGGTGGAGTTGAATATGGCGTCCGTGGAGCGGGTCCGGTGCAGTGGACGAAGGCTTTGGCGGGCGTGTTGTACAGTGCTTTCAGTGAGGCGGATCTGTTGCGGCAGACGAGGGCTTGTATGAAGGGCCAGCGAAGGGACGTACGAGGGAGTCAGTGAAGGGCCTACACTGTGGCGGACGAGGGCGCCGGTTAAGTAGATCCGGTGTGGTGGACCATGATGGCAGTCAAGGAGATCTGGAGCGGTGTACAAGCCAGTCGCTGAAGCGGCTCCGATGAAGTGGTGAGTTGGTAGTTGGGGGTCCAAGGTGCGGAAGGTAGATCCGTCGGGGTGTGAGGTCCACCGCTGCGGCGGAGGACTAGGTTCGGCGGCTTGCCGTGGTTGGAGGGAGGGGTCGGGGAGGGGAAGGGGAGGGGCTCTAGGGAAGAATGTTGGGGGCAAAGAGGGGAAAACAATGGAGTTACCAAAGCAACCCTTTTCCATTCATGTGGCAGGGGTAAAATAGGAATATCACAGGGCTAAACTTTCGGGCGCGAGATATTTCGATGTGAGAAGGAAGTTTGAAAGCTTTTGGCGCCTGAAATTATATTCAGCTCTTGTACGGCTGACTATGATATCATGGCCGAGAATTTGTCAGTTTTGCACGCAAAAAAGTGCGAGTTTTGAAAATCAATGTCTCCAACTCGAAACTTAGATTGTCCATTCAATTCAAATATGGATCATTGAGCTACTACAAGCAAATACCATCATATGGTCCAATTTCAATGAAATTCCAAATGTGTTTATCCTAAATATGATGACAAAAGCAAAAATGTGTATGTGTATGAATAAAGTGGATGATTATAAAGTTTGAACATGCCCGTATGTGTATATCTCTAGGTTTGATATATGAATTTGAAATCACGAAATCCCGGCTTAAAAATGTACCTCCATTTAAATGAACTACAAAAGCTAATGATGGAGTCGAATTCCAAAATTCCAATCTTAGGTTTGTAATTCTGGTACATCAAAGTATATCATGCATGTTCAAAAGTATCGTTATCTCATTGTCCAAACTATGAAACAAATTGATCAACCTCGAGTGCACACACTATTGACCATGTATATCTCAATTACGCTAAAGTCCCTCAAATATAGACACCTCATTCTTTATCTGAAGCCAACCCCCCCTCGTCGCCCCACACACAGAGAAGTCGTTCTCTCCCCCAAACACCAACACACGAGCACATTAACACCCCTCTCTCTTCTAAAGTATGGACCCCAATATAGGTCTCTATCACTTTGTCTCTTGGGCATGCACACATCTCTTTCCCCACTCTCTAGCTAGGTCTCCTGGCATATCTCTTTCCCAAGCACACGCACTATGTAGAGTGTATCTTTCCCATACACACAAAACGTCGCCCCCAAACGTCTATCTCCCTAGTTATGTGGTTCTCGCACACTCACCTCACACACACAAAACGTCGCCCCCAAACGTCTTTCCCAAGCACACGCACTATGTAGAGTGTATCTTTCCTAAGGGCTGTATATATGGAGGAAGAGGGGGGAATTTCGTGGCCCTTGGTGGAGGGGTCCGAAATCAACCCTATCTCTTGTTTCCCCACACATACGGACTCTAAAAATAGCCTATACTTATGTATTTCGAAATTACATGGGCCTGGCCCAATAATAAGGTGACGCAGCACCTAAAATAGCCTCGGAACGAAATTTATGAAGTGGCATCTTGTATATTTCGTCCAAGGCTTCATGCACCCATTATGGTGGCTTCAAAGTCCTGAAATCATCACTTGTAACTCCGTTCTTGTTCCCCTTGCGCATGCCATCATCTCCATTGATAGGGGCGAGGTGTCCCGATCTTTCGATGACATGATACTACCGATTTGGTGGAGACGACTTTGACGATCCGACTACAAACGTGCACGACGTTGCGCCTTAGCAATCGCGAAACCAATCTCCTGAGGTTATTGACCACGCCGGAGCACGATCAACCTGACCACGAAGGTCTATTCCTGCAAGCAATCGAAGAACGAGCAAGAATATGATAAAAGCAATCTGAATATTGCGAATATATATGAAGTATTGATAAAGGTGGGGATCCGTAAGCGGTCTTGGTCTGGTCGTTGGACACAAACGAAGTACACGAAGTTGCAATGGCTAACTTTTAACTAAACAAATCCCAAGAAAAAGCTACTAGATGGATCTACTTATATAGGAGCAAGGGGTGGCGGCCAAGGAGGTGGGAGGACGTCCCAAGGCAGCCTAAAACTAAATCTAGGTCGTACAAGGCCAATGGGCCCAAGTGGAGGTGATGTAACACCTTTGGACTTGTAGTTTGACTCGGATTCTGCTGCAGCATCAGATTGTTTCATCCACAACTCAACGCTCCGGACGAATTTGAAGGTGATTCCAATTGGGTTGGAAAGTGCACGAAATCTAGTTTCCAACAAAAAAAGAATCACCCAATTCGGAGTCCGTATGAAAATCTTGTGTGCGTTTTGAGTCAGGTATGTCTGTGCAGTCCGAATCTGAATCCAGAACGTGAGAGACTTGGACTCTATCTTCTCTTGGGCCAAAAGTGACGTGAGAGAACTTTTTGGACAGCAAATAAACATCTCTTTCTTCCTTATCTTCATATGTGGATTGTACAAATGTCCCATACACCTGCAATTAGACAAAACACAAAAGTGTGTGAAGTATTTTTGTTCTAGATAACATAAATAGATTATTGAATAGTTTGCACTAGAAATCACCTGACAAATATGCATATATGCAATATTTTTGGTCATATCCAAGGTAGTCATGTCCTCATCATCCATGCTTGTTCTTGCTCCCATGTTCATCCTTCTCCAAGCTAGGCCCTTCATTTGTAAGCAAAACAAATGTATCCAATTTAGGCAGCATCATATTCTCATGAACATTAGAATCATTACCAAGAAACGAAAGTACCTGGTAATTTAGTTGGCGTGCACGAGCTCTAGTAATTGGTCCAGTATGTATAGCAGCAGGGGCTGTGGGTGTAACAATTGTATTGATGTCCTCATCATCCTCCCCTTCTTGAAATGAAGTCGTCCTCGACGGAAGTTCATCTTCCTCACCCAAATAAGGCTTCAAATCTGCAATGTTAAAAGTGGGACTAACCCCAAAATCTGCAGGCAGCTCAAGTTTATATGCATTATCATTTATTTTCTCTAACACCTTAAAGGGACCATCAGCACGTGGCATTAACTTTGATTTGCGCAAATCAGGAAATCTATCCTTACGCAAATGTAAGCAAACAAGATCTCCAGGTGCAAACACAACATGTTTTCTACCCTTATCTCCAGCCAGTTTATATTTAGCATTCATACGCTCAATGTTTTCCTTAGTTAACTCATGCATTTTTAAAATCAATCCAGCACGTTGTTTAGCATCAAAATTAACCTTCTCCGAAGATGGAAGAGGCAACAAATCAATAGGTGCACGAGGTAGGAAACCATACACAACTTCAAAAGGGCACATCTTAGTAGTAGAATGCAATGAACGATTATAAGCAAATTCAATATGAGGCAAGCATTCCTCCCACATTTTCTTATTATTCTTCAAAACAGTCCTAAGCATAGTAGACAACGTTCTATTGACTACTTCAGTTTGTCCATCAGTTTGGGGGTGACAAGTAGTACTAAAAAGCAGTTTAGTCCCCAACTTAGCCCATAAACATCTCCAAAAGTGGCTAAGAAATTTAGTATCACGATCTGAAACAATAGTATTTGGCACACCATGCAAGCGAATAATTTCACGAAAGAACAAATCAGCAACATTAACAGCATCATCGCTTTTATGACATGGTATAAAGTGTGCCATTTTCGAGAATCTATCCACGACAACAAATATGCTATCCCTCCCCTTCTTTGTTCGAGGTAAACCTAAAACAAAGTCCATAGATATATCCTCCCAAGGAACACTAGGTACAGGCAAAGGCATATATAAACCATGAGGATTGAGTCGTGACTTAGCTTTTTGACATGTAGTGCATCGAGCAATAAAACGCTCAACATCCCGTCTCATCTTTGGCCAAAAGAAATGTGTAGCAAGTACGTTGATAAGGACATCAATACAATTGTTACACCCACAGCCCCTGCTGCTATACATACTGGACCAATTACTAGAGCTCGTGCACGCCAACTAAATTACCAGGTACTTTCGTTTCTTGGTAATGATTCTAATGTTCATGAGAATATGATGCTGCCTAAATTGGATACATTTGTTTTGCTTACAAATGAAGGGCCTAGCTTGGAGAAGGATGAACATTGGAGCAAGAACAAGCATGGAGATGATGGCATGCGCAAGGGAAACAATAACGGAGTTACAAGTGATGATTTCAGGACTTTGAAGCCACCATAATGGGTGCATGAAGCCTTGGACGAAATATACAAGATGCCACTTCATAAATTTCGTCCCGAGGCTATTTTAGGTGCTGCGTCACCTTATTATTGGGCCAGGCCCATGTAATTTCGAAATACATAAGTATAGGCTATTTTTAGAGTCCGTATGTGTGGGGAAACAAGAGATAGGGTTGATTTTGGACCCCTCCACCAAGGGCCACGAAATTCCCCCCTCTTCCTCCATATATACAGCCCTTAGGGCATCGTTTAGACTTTGGGTTTTGTTTAGATTAAAAGTTTGCCATAGCTGCAACTTCGCGTACTTCGTTTGTGTTCAACGACCAGACAAAGGCGTCACAGAACCCCACCTTGATCAATAAAGCTTTCATCTTATATTCGCAATATCCAGATTGCAATCTCAGTTTCTTGCTTGTTCTTCGTTTGCTCGCAGGAAACAGACCCTCGTGGTCAGGTTGATCGTGCTCCGGCGTGGTCAATAACCTCTCGGAGTTGGTTTAGCGATTGCTAAGGCGCGACGTCCTCGCACGTTCGTAGTCGGATCGTCAAAGTCGACTTCCACCAAAGCGAAATCCACCATCTCATCGAAAGACGGGACACCTTTGCCTCTATCAAGTAGAATGCAATGAACGATTATAAGCAAATTCAATATGAGGCAAGCATTCCTCCCACATTTTCTTATTATTCTTCAAAACAGCCCTAAGCATAGTAGACAACGTTCTATTGACTACTTCAGTTTGTCCATCAGTTTGGGGGTGACAAGTAGTACTAAAAAGCAGTTTAGTCCCCAACTTAGCCCATAAACATCTCCAAAAGTGGCTAAGAAATTTAGTATCACGATCTGAAACAATAGTATTTGGCACACCATGCAAGCGAATAATTTCACGAAAGAACAAATCAGCAACATTAACAGCATCATCGCTTTTATGACATGGTATAAAGTGTGCCATTTTCGAGAATCTATCCACGACAACAAATATGCTATCCCTCCCCTTCTTTGTTCGAGGTAAACCTAAAACAAAGTCCATAGATATATCCTCCCAAGGAACACTAGGTACAGGCAAAGGCATATACAAACCATGAGGATTGAGTCGTGACTTAGCTTTTTGACATGTAGTGCAGCGAGCAATAAAACGCTCAACATCCCGTCTCATCTTTGGCCAAAAGAAATGTGTAGCAAGTACGTCCTCCGTCTTCTTCACGCCAAGTGTCCCATTAATCCTCCTCCATGCGCCTCCTGCAACAACAAAAGACGAACGGAGCTAGCTGGAATGCATAGCTTGTTAGCACGAAACACAAATCCATCGTTAACGACGAACTTGTTCCACATTCTTCCTTCTTTACAATTCTGCATTACATCTTTAAAATCCGCATCATGCACATATTGATCTTTGATGGTCTCCAAACCAAATATTTTGAAGTCAAGTTGTGAAAGCATAGTATAGCGGCGAGACAATACATCAGCAATAACATTTTCTTTTCCCTTCTTGTGTTTAATGACATAAGGAAAAGTCTCAATGAATTCAACCCATTTAGCATGTCTACGATTCAGTTTAGCTTGACTTTTAATATGTTTCAAAGATTCATGATCAGAATGTATAACAAATTCTTTGGGCCATAAATAATGTTGCCATGTTTCTAAAGTCCGAACAAGAGCATATAATTCTTTATCATAAGTAGTATAATTCAGACTAGGCCCACTCAATTTTTCAGAAAAGTCTGCAACAGGTTTGCCATCTTGTAATAAAACACCGCCTAATCCAATTCCACTAGCATCACATTCAAGCTCAAAAGTCTTATTAAAATTAGGAAGTTGGAGTAAAGGAGCATGTGTCAACTTATCTTTCAATACCGAGAAGGCTTCTTCCTGTGCGGTACCCCAAAGAAAAGGCACATCTTTCTTTGTAAGCTCATTGAGAGGTGCAACAATGGTGCTGAAATCTCTCACAAAACGCCTATAGAATCCAGCGAGGCCAAGAAAACTCCTCACTTGTGTGACCGTTTTGGGCTGCGGCCAACTCTCAATAGCTTCAATCTTGGCTTTATCAACTTCAATTCCCTGTGGAGTAACAACATAGCCAAGAAAAGATACTCGGTCGGTGCAAAAGGTGCACTTCCCAAGGTTACCAAACAAACGTGCATCACGTAGAGAAATAAAACAGCACGTAAATGTTCCAAATGTTCTTCCAAAGATCTGCTATAAATCAATATGTCATCAAAGTAAACTACCACAAATCGTCCAATGAAAGCACGTAAAACTTCGTTCATTAATCTCATGAAAGTACTAGGTGCATTAGTTAACCCAAAAGGCATGACTAACCACTCATATAATCCAAACTTAGTTTTAAATGCTATTTTCCATTCATCTCCCAATTTCATACGAATTTGATGGTATCCACTACGCACATCAACTTTGGAGAATATTGTAGAGCCACTCAATTCATCAAGCATATCATCGAGCCTAGGAATAGGATGACGATAACGAATAGTAATATTATTAATGCCTCTACAATCAACACACATACGTGATGTACCATCCTTTTTCGGCACTAGAATAATAGGAACATCACAAGGACTAAGGGATTCGCGTATATAACCTTTGTCGAGAAGCTCTTGTACTTGACGCATAATCTCCTTCGTCTCCTCTGGATTGGTACGGTATGGTGCACGGTTTGGCAGTGAAGCACCGGGAATTAAGTCAATCTGATGCTCAATCCCTCGAATAGGTGGTAATCCCGGTGGCACGTCTTGTGGAAAGACGTCAGCGAACTCCTGCAAAATGTTAGTAACAGCAGGAGGCAAAGAGGAAGGCACGTCCTCGAATGAAAATAATGCCTCTTTGCACACAAAAGCATAGCAAACAGATTTGCTGAAATCTAGCTCATCAATATCAGATTTGGTGGCAAATAAACATGCACTTTTCAATTTAATTTCAGAAGCAACACTAGATGGTTTATTATTAGGCTTCATTTGTTGCTCAAATTCTTTTGCCACAATCTGATTTTCACTCTTATTCTTCACCTGTTTTGCTTTATTAGCTCTATTAATATCATCTTTCAAAATGGAATCAGGAGTCATAGGAAGCAAAGTAATATTTTTATCCTTATGAACAAGAGTATAGTGATTGTTTCTACCATGGTGTACAGAGTTTTTATCAAATTGCCATGGTCTACCAAGTAATAAGGAACATGCTTGCATAGGTACCACATCACAATCAACATAATCAACATATGTAGAGATACTAAAATGCACACGAACAGTACATGTTACCTTAACCTTGCCGCTGTTGTTGAACCATTGGATGTAGTAAGGATGTGGATGTGGTCTTGTGGTGAGAGAAAGCTTCTCCACCATCTCCATGCTAGCCAAGTTGTTGCAGCTCCCTCCGTTTATTATGACGCACACAGAACATTCCTTCACAACTCCCTTGGTATGGAACAAATTGTGCCTCTGATTTTGCTCAGCTTGTGTGACCTGCACACTCAAAACATGTTGAGCAACTAAACATTCATACCTGTCAGCGTCTTCAGGAGCCATGTATTGCATCTCATGATCAGAATCATCTCCACCATGTTCTTCACGTGTAATAAGAGCCAAAGTCTCCTCATCATAGTCACTAGCGGACTCATATCCACCATCTGCGGTAGCAATCATCACACGCGGAGATTTGCATTCTCTCGCATAATGACCTCCTCCCTTACAATGATGACAAATAATATCACTCGTGTGCCCTATTGATGCCATGGAAGAAGAAGAACTCTGTGCAGGCCCAGCAGGTGCACTCTTGGCAGATAATGGTGGTTGTGCCTGTTTTCTCGTATCACGACTGGAGGAGGCACCTGATTGAGGTGCTGGTGCAGTTGAAGTAGAAGATGCACGCGGTGTCCATGATGAAGGTCGGCCTGCAGAAAAGTTAGATCGCGCCAATGCTTGTCGATCCTGCACTTCACGTTCAGCTTTACAAGCAAGATGGAATAAACGAGTGATATTAGTATACTCCTTATAGTCTAGAATGGTCTGAATCTCTCTATTTAATCCACCCAGAAAATGTGCAAGCATAGCTTCATTCTCCTCAACAATACCACATCTAATCATGCCAGTTTGTAATTCCTGATAATATTCTTCTACAGAATTTTTCCCTTGTCTTAACGCTGCAATTTTTGAAGCAATTCACGTTGATAATATGGTGGAACCCAACGCGTATGCATAGCAGTTTTCAAAGCAGCCCAAGTAGTTGGAATAGGATATAATCTACAATGTTCAGACCACCATACACATGCAAAACTAGTGAAAGCACAAACAGCAGCAGCAACCCGTCTCTCCTCGGGATATTGTAAACATGTAAAACGTTGTTCAGTTTCTAACTCCCAAGTAAGATATATATCAGGAACATATCTACCCTCAAATGGTGGAATATTCAATTTCAGTTTAGGAATGTGCACATCATCTCGTACCTGAGGTGGTGGTGCAGGCCTACCATTACGAATATATACCTGAGGTCGACCTTCTGGTGGTGGTGCTGGTGGGTGCACGTAGTTCTGATTTTGATCAACCTCATCCTCATAATCGCCCGCATACTCATCATCCTCCTGGGTACCAGCAGCAGCAGTAGCAGGAGCCAAAGAAGCATCAATAACAGGAACAGCAGCACCAGAAGTTTGGCCATCCTCAATAGGAACACGCTTCGCTCGTCCATACTGATTCGGAAGGATGCGTTGTTGTTGGTGTTGCAGAGGTGCGATAGGTGCAGCCGCCGGTGGTGGTGGTAAACGCGCGAGCAATTCATTAAACTTGCTATCAAGCTTTGTTTCGAACGTCTTCTCCATGCCATCTATCTTCTCCATGGCCTCGTCAAATCTGTTTAGCACATCTTGCACCTGTCCACTCATCATTTGCTGAAATTTATCATGTAGCTGTTTGTTCGTCAGGTTCTCCCATCAGTCTCATCGGCTTGTGATCCTACCATGGTTAGCAGCAAATAGAAACACACAAGAATATGATCCTACAGACTACTAAGAAGTGGTGGTGGTGTATCACAAACCCGTCAAGCAAAACTCAAATTCTTACCAGTTCTTACCCAGCAGCAGGCGGTGATCGGCAACCGTTGTAGTCAAAACTCTCAAAGCTTGGATAGAGCGATTACCAGGGAGAGTCAAACGCACGACGTAGATGTATGTGGAGCTGGGAAGGCTTATAATATGGTAGCAAAAAGGGTCAGCAATAATCAATTCAGAGATGCAAAGTTGAATAAACGCTCAACGACGGTACTGTGCTGGTCCTAGGCTAGACCGTGCTAGAGACGCGAGCCTAGAACACTAACAAAATCACGGCGCTGCACGTAAACAAGGAACAAGCACACTCTGGAATTTTTTTTTCGCTCTTTTTTTTGTGCTCTTTTTTTTGCGCTGCTTTTGTTTTGCGAAAAATCACTATAATGGCGAGTGTCTCAAAACTCTTCCTAGGTCAAACTGACAGGATGGGCACGAAATATTTTGGACCAAATTTTTTTTTCGTTTTTTCGACTGCCCGGACCCAAAAACTGGAAACAGGTCAAAAAAAAACTTCCTATAATGGCACCTGTCTCAAAACACTCAGAAACACCTAAAAATAGGATAGCCAGAATTTTTTTCGAAAAATGCATTTTCGAAAAATTTTGGGCCTAAACGGAGGGTGGTTTTCGGACTCGTTTTTTTTCCCGAAACCTACTCCGGCAAGGAAACACGAATCGGAATCTAGATGGATCTCAAAAACACACCTAATATGCAAGGAACTCGGATTGGTGGTGGATATATGGTGGTGGTATATGGCAGCGGTGGTGGTATATGGCAGCGGTGGTAATATATGGATATGGATCGGTGGTGGTATATGGATACGGATTGGTGGTGGTATATGGATACGGATTCGGAGCGGTGGTGGTAGGTGACAGGGGCGATGATGATGGTGCGGTGGCGGCGTGACAACTTATGACCAGAACTCGAAACTCTAAAAGACTAACGCTAAGACCAGCCACTAGACACGACGATGCAACCGCAAATTCAACAAAGCAAAACCCTAAAAAGATTATGCAAAGGCTCAGATTGGTTCGGATATGATGAACTAACCCTAATTTTTTTTGGCTTTTTCGTGGACTGTAGGTATGAAGAACAGACTCGATCTAAACTATGAAAAACTATAAAATCTCACCGAGCAACCTGGAAATCTGATACCACTTGATAGAGGCAAAGGTGTCCCGTCTTTCGATGAGATGATGGATATCGCTTTGGTGGCAGTCGACTTTGACGATCCGACTATGAACGTGCGAGGACGTCGCGCCTTAGCAATCGCTAAACCAACTCCGAGAGGTTATTGACCACGCCGGAGCACGATCAACCTGACCACGAGGGTCTGTTTCCTGCGAGCAAACGAAGAACAAGCAAGAAACTGAAATTGCAATCTGGATATTGCGAATATAAGATGAAAGCTTTATTGATCAAGGTGGGGTTCTGTGACGCCTTTGTCTGGTCGTTGAACACAAATGAAGTACGCGAAGTTGCAGCTATGGCGAACTTTTAATCTAAACAAAACCCGAAGTCTAAACAATGCCCTAAGGGCTGTATATATGGAGGAAGAGGGGGGAATTTCGTGGCCCTTGGTGGAGGGGTCCGAAATCAACCCTATCTCTTGTTTCCCCACACATACGTACTCTAAAAATAGCCTATACTTATGTATTTCGAAATTACATGGGCCTGGCCCAATAATAAGGTGACGCAGCACCTAAAATAGCCTCGGGACGAAATTTATGAAGTGGCATCTTGTATATTTCGTCCAAGGCTTCATGCACCCATTATGGTGGCTTCAAAGTCCTGAAATCATCACTTGTAACTCCGTTCTTGTTCCCCTTGCGCATGCCATCATCTCCATGCTTGTTCTTGCTCCAATGTTCATCCTTCTCCAAGCTAGGCCCTTCATTTGTAAGCAAAACAAATGTATCCAATTTAGGCAGCATCATATTCTCATGAACATTAGAATCATTACCAAGAAACGGAAGTACCTGGTAATTTAGTTGGCATGCACGAGCTCTAGTAATTGGTCCAGTATGTATAGCAGCAGGGGCTGTGGGTGTAACAATTGTATTGATGTCCTCATCACTCTCTCTCTGATAGAGGCAAAGGTGTCCCGATGTTTCGATGAGATGGTGGCTATCGTTTTCTGTGGGAGTCGACCTTGACGATCCGACTACGAACGTGCGAGACGTCGCGCCTTAGCAATCGCTAAACCAACTTCCAAGGGGTTATTGACCACGCCGGAGCACGATCAACCTGACCATGAGGGTCTGTTTCCTGCGAGCAAACGAAGAACAAGCAAGAAACTGAGATTGCAATCTGGATATTGCGAATATAAGATGAAAGCTTTATTGATAAAGGTGGGGTTCTGTGACGACTTGGTCTGGTCCTTGAACACAAACGAAGTACGCAAAGTTGGAGCTATGCCGAACTTTTAATCTAAACAAAACCCAAAGTCTAAACGATACCCTAAGGGCTGTATATATGGAGGAGAGAGGGGGGAATTTCGTGGCCCATGGAGGAGGGGTCCGAAACCAACCCTAACTCTTGTTTCCCCACAAATACAGATTCTAAAAATAGCCTATAATCAAGTATTTCGAAATTACATTGGCCTGGCCCAAAAATAAGGTGACGCAACACCTAGGATAGCCTCTGGACGAAATTTATGAAGTGGCATCTTGTATATTTCGTCCAAGGCTTCATGCACTCATTATGGTGGCTTCAACGTCCTGGAATCATCACTTGTAACTCCGTTCTTGTTGCCCTTGCGCATGACATCATCTCCATGCTTGAACTTGCTCCAAGGTTCATCTTTCTTGTCCAAGCTAGGCCCTTCATTTGTAAGCAAAACAAATGTATCCAATTTAGGCAGCATCATATTCTCATGAACATTAGAATCGTTAGCAAGAAATGAATGTACCTGGTAATTTAATTGGCGTGCGCGAGCTCTAGTAATTGGTCCAGTATGTATAGCAGCAGGGGCTATGGGTGTAACAATGGTATTAATGTCCTCATCATTCTCGGTCGCTAGCTCTCTCTCTCTCTCTCTCTCTCTCTCGCTCTCACACCCCTCTCCCACACACAATCGATGTCTCTTCCAAATAGTCTGCCCCCCCGCCCGCCCCCATGTTGTCCCGCTACTACACATGTCACACCATTCCCCCTTCCCTTATACTAGGTTTACATCATTAGTGGTCTCTCTACTCCACATACACACACTCCCTCTCACACACAAACGCGTGCACAAACACCCATTAATCTGGATCCTCATCTCTCCCCATGTCCGCATGTATATCTCGCACACTCACTCTTTAATTATGTATGTGTGTCTGCATGTTACACAACACAAAGCCCCATGTACATGTCTCTCTCTATCCTCCACACACATAGACACAAAGAATCTATTATCATTGCCTCAGTCTCTAGACATATCACACACGCACTCTCTCTCTCTCTCTCTCTCTCTCTCTCGCAAACACGCTCAACAAGAGTTTCCCCGTGAATACCTTACTGTCATTCATCAACAGTCGTGGCAGTACGACGAACACGAGACGTTAAAAAGAATAAATCTACACATGCTTAGACCACCTAGTATGACTACTAGGACTAGAGACAGCCAAAAAGCGCGCCACCATCACCCCCTCCTTATCGGTGACGGGAAAACCTTTGTTTTACACAATCGAGAAGTTATTGTGCTAAGGCCTCACATGCTGAGGCATTGAATAGAATGTAGATGCTAGTTTACGGAAAAAAGTATCAATGATATGTTTGTATCTCCACACTTATATTTCTTCTCTTATAAAAAACCGAGTTGGTGATGATGGTACGCGTGCCATCTTGCAATATAGACCGTCCGATCTATATCTGAATGAAGGAAATTAAACTAAAAGATACCCGCACCCCTCTCCACATTTGCAGACAAGGCCTTCCCCCATTCATCCTTATCTCCAACAACCTCATTGTTGAGCAATTAAGAAAGGAAGACTCTGGAACAAACTGGCTTGGTGGCCGCTGCCGGCGTCATCAATCCCCATGCCTCCGCTCAGTCCGACCACCAATCACCACCACGCCCCACTCCTCTTCACCTTATATCCTATTTCTTGAGATATCATTAGTTTTTACACATGGCATTACTCCCTCATGGGTCAATCACAACGAGTGTTTTTATAAAAAAATGCATCTTGATGTTCCGTGCAATGCACGGATCTTGCTAGTACTCCTACAGGAGACTAAGTTGGTGATGATGGTGTGTCTGCCATCCGTCGCTTGTGACCATTAGATCTACATCTAACGACTGTGAGGTAAGTTGTTGCCTTTTATCGCAAACATCCCACTTGTCTACCAATTTGTAGAAAAAACCATAATTAGTATCTTAAAACCAACCATATCCCTCCCTGACCTCACCAAAACAGCCCAAGGAATATATTCTAATTGAAACATAATATATCTCTAGTGATATATGTATATCAAAATTAGAGTGTTTTGTATCAAGTTCGTGAATAAGTATTATTCTAATTATGATTCATTGCAACACACATGAACATTGCTAGTATTTCCAACCATGCAATTTTTCCCTAGTATTCCATAGTTTCGAGTTTTCCATCAAGATATTAGTCACTCATGGTTGATATTTACTTTCAATCATGTACACATATGCACTATGTAACTAGCCTTTCTTATTGGGTTCCAAAGCTTAACTTTCACTCCTACTTACAATATGTAGAGTATTTAACAAAAAACTACCACTTTCAACCAGCCCTAGGAAGAATCTATTGTACAAAAAATAGCAAAAACATACCCAAAATTTCTTAATTCACGCCAAAAACTACTACCTACCAATTAGGTTAGTTTAAACCCATTTATGACAGGGTTGGCCCACACGTCCGTGCTGACGAGGCAGCTTAAACCAACACATTTTGTTTGACCGTTGACATGAGGGACCCACATCTGACCTTCTATCCTGTTATTCCCCCTCAAATCATTATTTTCCCTAAAAATTACTTCAAACAATACTAATGCATGTTCGTCGATGGCGCCAGTGATGATCGAGTTGGCTGCCGCTCCGCCAGACAGGCCGAACGCCGCGCTGGCCTCCACAAGGGTTGACAGGCTGGCCCGAGCGTGACTCACGAGTGAGCAAGCCACTGCGCTGGCGTTCGCTCGAGCCAGATGGCTGGCCTTAGCGCGGCGCGCGCGAGCAAGCCGCCGCACCGCCGTGCCAATCTAGCTAGCAAACCTTGCAGACAAGCAGTTGGACGGAGCTATCTTGGCTAGCTAGCGGCCGCAAGTGCCGGACGGAGCTGGCATCTGGGCTGCCGCAAAATGGGCTCCGCACCACCGGCGGTTTTGACCTTGCCTTTTGCCGGCGGCGTTAGCTGCGTCCAATGGCCGATGATGACTAGGTGGACGGGCCCTACGTAGGAGGTCAATCGGGGAATTTTGTGCAGACTGACATGTAGGTCCCACAAGTCATAACGCCTGGTCGAATAGAAGGCGTTGAGTTAATGGGCGACATGGGCCCTGTTTGGATACTCTAAGTCAGAGGTTAGATTCTAACCCTGAACTAACTCTAACCAAAGTGGTGTTTGGATGGAAGTGTTAGATTGACAACAAATGTATCCAAACAGGGCCATGGGTTGAAACGTGCCTACAACGACACTTTGTAGAGTAGTCGTTTCTTGGTAGGGCTGGTTCGTAAGAGCATGTACAATGGTTGATAAGGTAGTCTTATCTTAAGTCTGCCATGTATGCAAGTGGTAGTACTTTCTTGGCATTATTAGTGGTTTCTTGCATTATTAGGGGTTTCTTGTAAGGAACAATGTACTACTAGCGACAAAAGGCGATTCTAGGTTGCGTTGTACTCCAACGAGTACTACTAGTGGTCGCGGGAGTGTATACCTCATTTTGTTGGTTCGATCCCGGCCGAACGCACGGCGGACTTTTTTTAAATAGTAACTTCGCTCTGAGCCAATATTTTACACGGGTAGTTTGAGTTTTGAAGTCAAACGGACGTGCGGCACCACAATCTGGGTGCACTGGATAGCCTAGCCATGTGAACGGGTTTTCCTTCCCAGCATCTCGTGGCTCGCGTGCTCGCCCTAGCCGCACCTTGCTTGCAGCTTCCTCAGCAGCTAGTAGTAGCATATTTAAACTAGTGCCTCCCAATTAAGCCCGAGGAGCCGGAAAAGCCTGGCAGGGCATTGGGAACTGTGCAATATGGCTTTGTACGTAAAGTGATCTACTACTACTCTGTAGCTTGTGGCATTGCACGCATGGACTTCACTCCATTATCAGCTCTACTATAAAAGAAATTCCTCTTGACGTGTTTTTTTTGAAACGGAGGCAAAAGCTTTGCTTCATCTCCTTCATAAAGAAGGAACTAGTAACAAAGTTCGACGGCATCCATTACACCTCCACAAATGGAAGCGAAAAGCCTAGTCTCGATGTATCAAATAACTCAAATGTTCTGCCCCCGCAGTAACCGTCACTGATAAACATGCTGCTAGTGTGTGCGTGAGAGGAGCGGCTGAGTAGGCCAGCTACGTGAGAGGAGTGGCTGAATAGAGCACCGAGAGTACCCACTAGGCCACTATGCAGGTGTACTTTCCCTGCATTGATAGTACAGTGATGGTTCTAGAGAATAGTACATAGTACCCTCCACTTCCAACTGTAGCTCCTTGGCCCTGAGATTCAAGAGTTCAAAACTGGTGCACTATACTAGAAGTATAGTACATCGCACTACTAGTTGAGAAAGTAGTACTAGCACTGCTACAGTATGAGTACGTACTCCTCCATCACATAATGTAAGACGTTTTTTGACACTAGTTGGCATGTACAAAAATAGCAAAAACATACCCAAAATTTCTTAATCCACGCCAAAAACTACTAGCTAGTGCCAAAAATTTCTTACTAGTGCTATTATTTACAATATAATGCAATCCCATAACGTCCCATAATGCTAGTACTAGTAGTAAATAATAGCCTCACCCCTTCGCTAAGGAACGATCTACAGTTGGAAGGGACGAGGCCCTGCGCTTACTATGCTCTTATCTCCTCGCCAATTCCCCTCCCCCCGAAGAGAAGATAGTTCGTCGCTGCTCCCATGGATTCGCCAGGCGGTTCTCCTCCTTGTTGGGGCTGGGAGACCTTGGACGACGATCCTCTGGCAGAAATTGCACATCACTCCGATGTCCTCACCGCCGCAAGACTCGGTGCTTCCTGCACCAACTTTTTCAAGATGGTGCTTAAAAAGGCTTGGGAAAAGGCCATGCTTGTTGGTCTTCCATGCGTCCACGAGGAGAAGGTTCTTCTATGGGACAATCCTTCGAACAGTCCACCACTCCCTGGCCATGGTTACACATTGACTCCGCTAGAGTTGCCGACGTTGAGAGGTAGTCAGATTTTGTCCGATGAGCAGGTCAGTAATTGAGTTTGATCATGTAGTACTTAATTATACCATTTCCATCCCGTAATTTCTCCGCTGCCCACCGTCTTATATATAGGTCTGGGTCGGTGCCAACGAAGATTGGCTTGCATACCTCCAGCTAGATACCACCATCAATTTGCACAACATCCACAGCAGTGCGGCCATTCGGGTAGACCCCTTCTCCACCATTGGGATCGGTCTTCCGGACTGGCTGGGCTTGAATACGTACGATGATGCCTACATGATAGAGGCGGGGTGTCCCGATCTTTCGATGAGATGATAACTATCGATTTGGTGGAGACGACTTTCACGATCCGACTACAAACGTGCACGACGTTGCGCCTTAGCAATCGCTAAACCAATCTCCTGAGGTTACTGACGATGCTGGAAGCACGGTCAGCCTGACCACGAAGGTCTATTCCTGCAAGCAATCGAAGAATGAGCAAGAATATGATAAAGCAATCTGAATATTGCAAATATATATGAAGTATTGATAATGGTGGGGATCCGTAAGCGGTCTTGGTCTGGTCGTTGGACACAAACGAAGTACACGAAGTTGCAATGGCTAACTTTTAACTAAACAAATCCCCAGGAAAAGCTACTAGATGGATCTACTTATATAGGAGCAAGGGGTGGCGGCCAAGGAGGTGGGAGGACGTCCCAAGGCATCCTAAAACTAAATCTAGGTCGTACAAGGCCAATGGGCCCAAGTGGAGGTGATGTAACACCTTTGGACTTGTAGTTTGACTCGGATTCTGCTGCAGCATCAGATTGTTTCGTCCACAACTCAACGCTCCGGACGAATTTGAAGGTGATTCCACTTGGGTTGGAAAGTGCACGAAATCTAGTTTCCAACAAAAAAAGAATCACCCAATTCGGAGTCCGTATGAAAAACGTGTGTGCGTTTTGAGTCAGGTATGTCTGTGCAGTCCAAATCTGAATCCAGAACGTGAGAGACTTGGACTCTATCTTCTCTTGGGCCAAAAGTGACGTGAGAGAACTTTTTGGACAGCAAATAAACATCTCTTTCTTCCTTATCTTCATATGTGGATTGTACAAATGTCCCATACACCTGCAATTAGACAAAACACAAAATTGTGTGAAGTATTTTTGTTGTGGATAACACAAATAGATTATTGAATAGTTTGCACTAGAAATCACCTGACAACTATGCATATATGCAATATTTTTGGTCATATCCAAGGTAGTCATGTCCTCATCATCCTCCCCTTCTTGAAAATAAAGCCGTCCTCGGCGTTGCTTAATCTGAAATGTGGCTAACAAAAGAGACAAGGTGTACATGTTGTATATGTATATGTCATCCATTTTTACTTCCCTTAATTTTTGCATATATGACACATGAATAGATGAGTAACTTGCATAGTTCATAAAATCTAAAGCCAAAAAATTAGCACAAGAAGTAGAAGGCATGAAAATATTGCAACTCAGTTTGCACATATAAGTGAAGCTCTTATTCATTTCAAAAGATTGACAATGTTCATCATTAAACCATCCCAACCTTGGTGAATAAACCTTACTTGCATCAAATTTACATGCTACAACATGCTTAAATAAGCAAACATGCAATAAGTCATTCAACACAGAATCATCACCAAGATTAGAGGTCATATCAAAATGATTAAACATTGGTTCTTTTGCATCAATAGTTAATTCAATGGGTGCACTCAAAATTGTTGGTATTTCAGTTGTTTGATCACATGGCAAAGTCAAATTATCAACGTAGTCCTCTAAAATAGGTGGTGTGATCAAAGTAGTGGGTAGCTGATCAGATGGTGCATTCAAATTGACAAGGCATTCATCATTCTCATGTAGAGATGGAAGATCAGTACCTTTGTCATTACCTCTTATGATCAACTCAGATGATGTAGCCACTCTCGGGGGCGATGTGTCACATGGTGGAGGTGATGTAGTCCTGACAACAACGGATGTGGTTGTCATAGTATGCCTAGTAGTTGAAGGAACAATCATATCAACTCTTGGAATGTGCACTGTGCGCTTGTTCTCCTCGTGGCCAACACGTCGTTTTATTTCCTGTTCAACTTTGCAAGCAAGATGAAACAAATGGTCCATAGGATAACACTCTTCATGAATTAGTATCTCTTGAATATCACGGTTTAATCCTCCCCAAAATCTATCCATAAAATCATCTTCACTTTCTTCTAAAGAGGAATGCAACAAGGTAGTTTGTAAATCATCATAATATTTTGTTACAGTTTCACTACCTTGTTTTAAGTGTTGCAACTTCTTAATCATGTCACGAGTATAATAAGCAGGGACGAAAGTTTGTCGCATGGTAAGTTTCTAATCATCCCAAGTAGTAGGTATATAATCAGGGTGTAACCGACAATATTCACTCCACCAAACCAAAGCATAACCAGTGAAAGAACCAACCGCAACCTTAACCTTTTTATGTTCATCAAAATTATGGGAAGCAAATATATTTTTTATGTCGAACTCCCATTCAATATATAAAGCAGGTTTAAAACGGCCATTAAATGGTGGTATAGATACATTAACCTGATCATGTGCATTTGGATGTTTGTGCACCTCTCGTGACGGTTGTGGTATTTGCAAAGGTGGTGGCACGTCTCCCGCGATCGACAAAGCCCATGAATTGACTCTGGATCCTGTCATGATTAGTAGAACAAGAAACAAAACCCAAAAATAATGTTCCTATAACTACTAGGATGTGGTGGTAAAACGCTCACAGTAAAGCAAATATCAATGTCTTACAAGTTCTTACCATGCAGCAGGCGGTGATCGGCAACCAGCGGTGTCAAGTAACTCCGAATATTGAGTAAAGCGATTGCCAGGGGAGCGTACGTATACACGGTGTAGAAATATGTGGAGCTGGGTTGGCTATATATGGTAGCAAAAGATTAGCAATAATCAATTCAAAGATGCAATGTTGAATAAACGCTCAACGACGGTACTATGCTGGTCCTAGGCTAGAAATGGACTAGAGACGCGAGCCTAGAACACTAATGAGGTCACGGCGTAGCACAACTAGCATCAATGAAGAATACTAAGTAGCTCTTGACAGCAAGATATAAGTGAAGATCACAACAGCAGTGAAGATAATGAGGTGAAACAACAGCCAAGCAGGATATATCAACAACTTTGTCTCCAACTTTCCCCTGAAAAAGTTTGTGCCGATTTTTTTGTTTTTTTTCTTCTCTCTTATTTTTTCCTCACACTTTTTTTTTCTTTCTCTCCTTTTTTTTCTCTGACTTTTTTTTCCTTTTTTTTCTCTCTTTTTTTTCTCTCTTTTTTTCTCCCTCTTTCCAAAACAAACTAGATAAGATGCAGATTGGATCAAGTGAAGATGTGAACGATCTCAACTATTATTATGACAATGAATGGTGGGTAGCACGTGGTGGAAATTGATGGATGGGTGGTGGACAGCGGAAGAGATAATGATGCAGCGGTGGCGTGACTAATGTGAACAGAACTCGAAACTCTAAACGAACTAGACACTAAGACCAGCAACTCGACACGACAATGCAATCGATAATTCAACTATGCAATCAATGAAAAGAAAATTGCAAAGGCTCAGACTGGCTTGGACCAAGGATGAATAGATCTAACTCTTTTTTGTGGCTTTTTCTTGGACAATAGGTAAGAAAGTAAATCTAATCTAGGAAAACTGGAAATTCTCACCGAGCAACCTGAAAACTGATACCACTTGATAGAGGCAAAGGTGTCCCGTCTTTCGATGAGATGATGGATTTCGCTTTGGTGGAAGTCGACTTTGACGATCCGACTACGAACGTGCGAGGACGTCGCGCCTTAGCAATCGCTAAACCAACTCCGAGAGGTTATTGACCACGCCGGAGCACGATCAACCTGACCACGAGGGTCTGTTTCCTGCGAGCAAACGAAGAACAAGCAAGAAACTGAGATTGCAATCTGGATATTGCGAATATAAGATGAAAGCTTTATTGATCAAGGTGGGGTTCTGTGACGCCTTTGTCTGGTCGTTGAACACAAACGAAGTACGCGAAGTTGCAGCTATGGCGAACTTTTAATCTAAACAAAATCCACGGGAAAAGCTACTAGATGGATCTACTTATATAGGAGCAAGGGGTGGCGGCCAAGGAGGTGGAAGGACGTCCCAAGGCAGCCTAAAACTAAATCTAGGTCGTTCAAGGCCAATGGGCCCAAGTGAAGGTGATGTAACACCTTTGGACTTGTAGTTTGACTCGGATTCTGCTGCAGCATCAGATTGTTTCGTCCACAACTCAACGCTCCGGACGAATTTGAAGGTGATTTCAATTGGGTTGGAAAGTGCACGAAATCTAGTTTCCAACAAAAAAAGAATCACCCAATTCGGAGTCCGTATGAAAAACTTGTGTCCGTTTTGAGTCAGGTGTGTCTGTGCAGTCCGAATCTGAATCCAGAACGTGAGAGACTTGGACTCTATCTTCTCTTGGGCCAAAAGTGATGTGAGAGAACTTTTTGGACAGCAAATAAACATCTCTTTCTTCCTTATCTTCATATGTGGATTGTACAAATGTCCCATACACCTGTAATTAGACAAAACACAAAAGTGTGTGAAGTATTTTTGTTCTGGATAACATAAATAGATTATTGAATAGTTTGCACTAGAAATCACCTGACAAATATGTATATATGCAATATTTTTGGTCATATCCAAGGTAGTCATGTCCTCATCAGCCTATACTTATGTATTTCGAAATTACATGGGCCTGGCCCAATAATAAGGTGACGCAGCACCTAAAATAGCCTCGGGACGAAATTTATGAAGTGTCATCTTGTATATTTCGTCCAAGGCTTCATGCACCCATTATGGTGGCTTCAAAGTCCTGAAATCATCACTTGTAACTCCGTTCTTGTTCCCCTTGCGCATGGCATCATCTCCATGCTTGTTCTTGCTCCAATGTTCATCCTTCTCCAAGCTAGGCCCTTCATTTGTAAGCAAAACAAATGTATCCAATTTAGGCAGCATCATATTCTCATAAACATTAGAATCATTACCAAGAAACGAAAGTACCTGGTAATTTAGTTGGCGTGCACGAGCTCTAGTAATTGGTCCAGTATGTATAGCAGCAGGGGCTGTGGGTGTAACAATTGTATCGATGTCCTCATCACTATGGACTTTGTTTTAGGTTTACCAAGAACAAAGAAGGGGAGGGATAGCATATTTGTTGTCGTGGATAGATTCTCGAAAATGGCACACTTTATACCATGTCATAAAAGCGATGATGCTGTTAATGTTGCTGATTTGTTCTTTCGTGAAATTATTCGCTTGCATGGTGTGCCAAATACTATTGTTTCAGATCGTGATACTAAATTTCTTAGCCACTTTTGGAGATGTTTATGGGCTAAGTTGGGGACTAAACTGCTTTTTAGTACTACTTGTCACCCCCAAACTGATGGACAAACTGAAGTAGTCAATAGAACGTTGTCTACTATGCTTAGGGCTGTTTTGAAGAATAATAAGAAAATGTGGGAGGAATGCTTGCCTCATATTGAATTTGCTTATAATCGTTCATTGCATTCTACTACTAAGATGTGCCCTTTTGAAGTTGTGTATGGTTTCCTACCTCGTGCACCTATTGATTTCTTGCCTCTTTCATCTTCGGAGAAGGTTAATTTTGATGCTAAACAACGTGCTGAATTGATTTTAAAAATGCATGAGTTAACTAAGGAAAACATTGAGCGTATGAATGCTAAATATAAACTTGCTGGAGATAAGGGTAGAAAACATGTTGTGTTTGCACCTGGAGATCTTGTTTGGTTACATTTGCGTAAGGATAGATTTCCTGATTTGCGCAAATCAAAGCTAATGCCACGTGCTGATGGTCCCTTTAAGGTGTTAGAGAAAATAAATGATAATGCATATAAACTTGAGCTGCCTGCAGATTTTGGGGTTAGTCCCACTTTTAACATTGCAGATTTGAAGCCTTATTTGGGTGAGGAAGATGAACTTCCATCGAGGACGACGTCATTTCAAAAATACTTGGACTCTATCTTCTCTTGGGCCAAAAGTGACGTGAGAGAACTTTTTGGACAGCAAATAAACATCTCTTTCTTCCTTATCTTCATATGTGGATTGTACAAATGTCCCATACACCTGCAATTAGACAAAACACAAAAGTGTGTGAAGTATTTTTGTTCTGGATAATATAAATAGATTATTGAATAGTTTGCACTAGAAATCACCTGACAAATATGCATATATGCAATATTTTTGGTCATATCCAAGGTAGTCATGTCCTCATCATCCTCCCCTTCTTGAAAATAAAGCCGTCCTCGGCGTTGCTTAATCTGAAATGTGGCTAACAAAAGAGACAAGGTGTACATGTTGTATATGTATATGTCATCCATTTTTACTTCCCTTGATTTTTGCATATATGACACATGAATAGATGAGTAACTTGCATAGTTCATAAAATCTAAAGCCAAAAAATTAGCACAAGTAGTAGAAGGCATGAAAATATTGCAACTCAGTTTGCACATATAAGTGAAGCTCTTATTCATTTCAAAAGATTGACAATGTTCATCATTAAACCATCCCAACATTGGTGAATAAACCTTACTTGCATCAAATTTACATGCTACAACATGCTTAAATAAGCAAACATGCAATAAGTCATTCAACACAGAATCATCACCAAGATTAGAGGTCATATCAAAATGATTAAACATTGGTTCTTTTGCATCAATAGTTAATTCAATGGGTGCACTCAAAATTGTTGGTATTTCAGTTGTTTGATCACATGGCAAAGTCAAATTATCAACGTAGTCCTCTAAAATAGGTGGTGTGATCAAAGTAGTGGGTAGCTCATCAGATGGTGCATTCAAATTGACAAGGCATTCATCATTCTCATGTAGAGATGGAAGATCAGTACCTTTGTCATTACCTCTTATGATCAACTCAGATGATGTAGCCACTCTCAGGAGCGATGTGTCACATGGTGGAGGTGATGTAGTCCTGACAACAACGGATGTGGTTGTCATAGTATGCCTAGTAGTTGAAGGAACAATCATATCAACTCTTGGAATGTGCACCGTGCGCTTGTTCTCCTCGTGGCCAACACGTCGTTTTATTTCCTGTTCAGCTTTGCAAGCAAGATGAAACAAATGGTCCATAGGATAACACTCTTCATGAATTAGTATCTCTTGAATATCACGGTTTAATCCTCCCCAAAATCTATCCATAAAATCATCTTCACTTTCTTCTAAAGAGGAATGCAACAAGATAGTTTGTAAATCATCATAATATTTTGTTACAGTTTCACTACCTTGTTTTAAGTGTTGCAACTTCTTAATCATGTCACGAGTATAATAAGCAGGGACGAAAGTATGTCGCATGGCAAGTTTCAAATCATCCCAAGTAGTAGGTATATAATCAGGGTGTAACCGACAATATTCACTCCACCAAACCAAAGCATAACCAGTGAAAGAACCAACCGCAACCTTAACCTTTTTATATTCATCGAAATTATGTGAAGCAAATATATTTTTTATGTCGAACTCCCATTCAATATATAAAGCAGGTTTAAAACGGCCATTAAATGGTGGTATTGATACATTAACCTGATCATGTGCATTTGGATGTTTGTGCACCTCTCGTGACGGTTGTGGTATTTGCAAAGGTGGTGGCACGTCTCCCGCGATCGACAAAGCCCATGAATTGACTCTGGATCCTGTCATGATTAGTAGAACAAGAAACAAAACCCAAAAATAATGTTCCTATAACTACTAGGATGTGGTGGTAAAACGCTCACAGTAAAGCAAATATCAATGTCTTACAAGTTCTTACCATGCAGCAGGCGGTGATCGGCAACCAGCGGTGTCAAGTAACTCCGAATATTGAGTAAAGCGATTGCCAGGGGAGCGTACGTATACACGGTGTAGAAATATGTGGAGCTGGGTTGGCTATATATGGTAGCAAAAGATTAGCAATAATCAATTCAAAGATGCAATGTTGAATAAACGCTCAACGACGGTACTGTGCTGGTCCTAGGCTAGACCGGACTAGAGACGCGAGCCTAGAACACTAATGAGGTCACGACGTAGCACAACTAGCATCAATGAAGGATACTAAGTAGCTCTTGACAGCAAGATATAAGTGAAGATCACAACGGCAGTGAAGATAATGATGAAAAACAACTGCCAAGCAGGATATACAACAACTCTCTCTCCAACTTTCCTCGTGAAAAGTTTGAGCCGATTTTTTTTGTTTTTTTTTCTTCTCTCTTCTTTTTTCCTCACACTTTTTTTTTCTTTCTCTCCTTTTTTTTTCTCTGACTTTTTTTTTCCTTTTTTTTTCTCGTTTTTTTCTCTCTTTTTTCCTCCCTCTTTCCAAAACAAACTAGATAAGATGCAGATTGGATCAAGTGAAGATGTGAACGATCTCAACTATTATTATGACAATGAATGGTGGGTAGCATGTGGTGGAAATTGATGGATGGGTGGTGGACAGCGGAAGAGATAATGATGCAGCGGTGGCGTGACTAATGTGAACAGAACTCGAAACTCTAAACGAACTAGACACTAAGACCAGCAACTCGACACGACGATGCAACCGATAATTCAACTATGCAAGCAATGAAAAGAAATTGCAAAGGCTCAGACTGGCTTGGACCAAGGATGAATAGATCTAACTCTTTTTTGTGGCTTTTTCTTGGACAATAGGTAAGAAAATAAATCTAATCTAGGAAAACTGGAAATTCTCACCGAGCAACCTGAAAACTGATACCACTTGATAGAGGCGGGGTGTCCCGATCTTTCGATGAGATGATAACTATCGATTTGGTGGAGACGACTTTCACGATCCGACTACAAACGTGCACGACGTTGCGCCTTAGCAATCGCTAAACCAATCTCCTGAGGTTACTGACGATGCTGGAAGCACGGTCAGCCTGACCACGAAGGTCTATTCCTGCAAGCAATCGAAGAATGAGCAAGGATATGATAAAGCAATCTGAATATTGCAAATATATATGAAGTATTGATAATGGTGGGGATCCGTAAGCGGTCTTGGTCTGGTCGTTGGACACAAACGAAGTACACGAAGTTGCAATGGCTAACTTTTAACTAAACAAATCCCCAGGAAAAGCTACTAGATGGATCTACTTATATAGGAGCAAGGGGTGGCGGCCAAGGAGGTGGGAGGACGTCCCAAGGCATCCTAAAACTAAATCTAGGTCGTACAAGGCCAATGGGCCCAAGTGGAGGTGATGTAACACCTTTGGACTTGTAGTTTGACTCGGATTCTGCTGCAGCATCAGATTGTTTCGTCCACAACTCAACGCTCCGGACGAATTTGAAGGTGATTCCACTTGGGTTGGAAAGTGCACGAAATCTAGTTTCCAACAAAAAAAGAATCACCCAATTCGGAGTCCGTATGAAAAACTTGTGTGCGTTTTGAGTCAGGTATGTCTGTGCAGTCCAAATCTGAATCCAGAACGTGAGAGACTTGGACTCTATCTTCTCTTGGGCCAAAAGTGACGTGAGAGAACTTTTTGGACAGCAAATAAACATCTCTTTCTTCCTTATCTTCATATGTGGATTGTACAAATGTCCCATACACCTGCAATTAGACAAAACACAAAAGTGTGTGAAGTATTTTTGTTCTGGATAACACAAATAGATTATTGAATAGTTTGCACTAGAAATCACCTGACAACTATGCATATATGCAATATTTTTGGTCATATCCAAGGTAGTCATGTCCTCATCACTACATGAGATTGAAAAAGATAGTAATTGTGGACCCGCTGACAAAGCGACACGGCTATGACGATTACTATCTCATCGCGGTGTTCGACATAAGGATTGCCATCAATGCAAGAGGCAGTAATGGTAGAGGCTGGCGCATGTTGGCGGCGGTAGATTTGTACCCCTACACGTTCGAAGACGCCGTGCGCCATCTAGGCCGCATCTTCGCCGTGACAAGCCAGGGGACTTGTTTCATCTAGTTGCCATTGATAGAGGCAAAGGTGTCCCGTCTTTCGATGAGATGATGGATATCGCTTTGGTGGAAGTCGACTTTGACGATCCGACTACGAACGTGTGAGGACGTCGCGCCTTAGCAATCACTAAACCAACTCCGAGAGGTTATAGACCACGCCGGAGCACGATCAACCTGACCACGAGGGTCTGTTTCCTGCGAGCAAACGAAGAACAAGCAAGAAACTAAGATTGCAATCTGGATATTGCGAATATAAGATGAAAGCTTTATTGATCAAGGTGGGGTTCTGTGACGCCTTTGTCTGGTCGTTGAACACAAACGAAGTACGCGAAGTTGCAGCTATGGCGAACTTTTAATCTAAACAAAACCCAAAGTCTAAACGATGCCCTAAGGGCTGTATATATGGAGGAAGAGGGGGGAATTTCGTGGCCCTTGGTGGAGGGGTCCGAAATCAACCCTATCTCTTATTTCCCCACACATACGGACTCTAAAAATAGCCTATACTTATGTATTTCGAAATTACATGGGCCTGGCCCAATAATAAGGTGACGCAGCACCTAAAATAGCCTCGGGACGAAATTTATGAAGTGGCATCTTGTATATTTCGTCCAAGGCTTCATGCACCCATTATGGTGGCTTCAACGTCCTGAAATCATCACTTGTAACTCCGTTCTTGTTTCCCTTGCGCATGCCATCATCTCCATGCTTGTTCTTGCTCCAATGTTCATCCTTCTCCAAGCTAGGCCCTTCATTTGTAAGCAAAACAAATGTATCCAATTTAGGCAGCATCATATTCTCATGAACATTAGAATCATTACCAAGAAACGAAAGTACCTGGTAATTTAGTTGGCGTGCACGAGCTCTAGTAATTGGTCCAGTATGTATAGCAGCAGGGGCTGTGGGTGTAACAATTGTATTGATGTCCTCATCATCCTCCCCTTCTTGAAATGAAGTCGTCCTCGACGGAAGTTCATCTTCCTCAGCCAAATAAGGCTTCAAATCTGCAATGTTAAAAGTGGGACTAACCCCAAAATCTGCAGGCAGCTCAAGTTTATATGCATTATCATTTATTTTCTCTAACACCTTAAAGGGACCATCAGCACGTGGCATTAACTTTGATTTGCGCAAATCAGGAAATCTATCCTTACGCAAATGTAACCAAACAAGATCTCCAGGTGCAAACACAACATGTTTTCTACCCTTATCTCCAGCAAGTTTATATTTAGCATTCATGCGCTCAATGTTTTCCTTAGTTAACTCATGCATTTTTAAAATCAATTCAGCACGTTGTTTAGCATCAAAATTAACCTTCTCCGAAGATGGAAGAGGCAACAAATCAATAGGTGCATGAGGTAGGAAACCATACACAACTTCAAAAGGGCACATCTTAGTAGTAGAATGCTATGAACGATTATAAGCAAATTCAATATGAGGCAAGCATTCCTCCCACATTTTCTTATTATTCTTCAAAACAGCCCTAAGCATAGTAGACAACGTTATATTGACTACTTCAGTTTGTCCATCAGTTTGGGGGTGACAAGTAGTACTAAAAAGCAGTTTAGTCCCCAACTTAGCCCATAAACATCTCCAAAAGTGGCTAAGAAATTTAGTATCACGATCTGAAACAATAGTATTTGGCACACCATGCAAGCGAATAATTTCATGAAAGAACAAATCAGCAACATTAACAGCATCATCGCTTTTATGACATGGTATAAAGTGTGCCATTTTCGAGAATCTATCCACGACAACAAATATGCTATCCCTCCCCTTCTTTGTTCGAGGTAAACCTAAAACAAAGTCCATAGATATATCCTCCCAAGGAACACTAGGTACAGGCAAAGGCATATATAAACCATGAGGATTGAGTCGTGACTTAGCTTTTTGACATGTAGTGCAGCGAGCAATAAAACGCTCAACATCCCGTCTCATCTTTGGCCAAAAGAAATGTGTAGCAAGTACGTCCTCCGTCTTCTTCACGCCAAAATGTCCCATTAATCCTCCTCCATGCGCTTCCTGCAACAACAAAAGACGAACGGAGCTAGCTGGAATGCATAGCTTGTTAGCACGAAACACAAATCCATCGTTAACGACAAACTTGTTCCACATTCTTCCTTCTTTACAATTCTGCATTACATCTTTAAAATCAGCATCATGCACATATTGATCTTTGATGGTCTCCAAACCAAATATTTTTGATAGAGGCAAAGGTGTCCCGTCTTTCGATGAGATGATGGATATCGCTTTGGTGGAAGTCGACTTTGACGATCCGACTACGAACGTGTGAGGACGTCGCGCCTTAGCAATCGCTAAACCAACTCCGAGAGGTTATTGACCACGCCGGAGCACGATCAACCTGACCACGAGGGTCTGTTTCCTGCGAGCAAACGAAGAACAAGCAAGAAACTAAGAGTGCAATCTGGATATTGCGAATATAAGATGAAAGCTTTATTGATCAAGGTGGGGTTCTGTGACGCCTTTGTCTGGTCGTTGAACACAAACGAAGTACGCGAAGTTGCAGCTATGGCGAACTTTTAATCTAAACAAAACCCAAAGTCTAAACGATGCCCTAAGGGCTGTATATATGGAGGAAGAGGGGGGAATTTCGTGGCCCTTGGTGGAGGGGTCCGAAATCAACCCTATCTCTTGTTTCCCCACACCTACGGACTCTAAAAATAGCCTATACTTATGTATTTCGAAATTACATGGGCCTGGCCCAATAATAAGGTGACGCAGCACCTAAAATAGCCTCGGGACGAAATTTATGAAGTGGCATCTTGTATATTTCGTCCAAGGCTTCATGCACCCATTATGGTGGCTTCAAAGTCCTGAAATCATCACTTGTAACTCCGTTCTTGTTCTCCTTGCGCATGCCATCATCTCCATGCTTGTTCTTGCTCCAATGTTCATCCTTCTCCAAGCTAGGCCCTTCATTTGTAAGCAAAACAAATGTATCCAATTTAGGCAGCATCATATTCTCATGAACATTAGAATCATTACCAAGAAATGAAAGTACCTGGTAATTTAGTTGGCGTGCACGAGCTCTAGTAATTGGTCCAGTATGTATAGCAGCAGGGGCTGTGGGTGTAACAATTGTATTGATGTCCTCATCATCCTCCCCTTCTTGAAATGAAGTCGTCCTCGACGGAAGTTCATCTTCCTCACCCAAATAAGGCTTCAAATCTGCAATGTTAAAAGTGGGACTAACCCCAAAATCTGCAGGCAGCTCAAGTTTATATGCATTATCATTTATTTTCTCTAACACCTTAAAGGGACCATCAGCACGTGGCATTAACTTTGATTTGCGCAAATCAAGAAATCTATCCTTACGCAAATGTAACCAAACAAGATCTCCAGGTGCAAACACAACATGTTTTCTACCCTTATCTCCAGCAAGTTTATATTTAGCATTCATACGCTCAATGTTTTCCTTAGTTAACTCATGCATTTTTAAAATCAATTCAGCACATTGCTTAGCATCAAAATTAACCTTCTCCGAAGATGGAAGAGGCAACAAATCAATAGGTGCACGAGGTAGGAAACCATACACAACTTCAAAAGGGCACATCTTAGTAGTAGAATGCAATGAATGATTATAAGCAAATTCAATATGAGGCAAGCATTCCTCCCACATTTTCTTATTATTCTTCAAAACAGCCCTAAGCATAGTAGACAACGTTCTATTGACTACTTCAGTTTGTCCATCAGTTTGGGGGTGACAAGTAGTACTAAAAAGCAGTTTAGTCCCCAACTTAGCCCATAAACATCTCCAAAAGTGGCTAAGAAATTTAGTATCACGATCTGAAACAATAGTATTTGGCACACCATGCAAGCGAATAATTTCATGAAAGAACAAATCAGCAACATTAACAGCATCATCGCTTTTATGACATGGTATAAAGTGTGCCATTTTCGAGAATCTATCCACGACAACAAATATGCTATCCCTCCCCTTCTTTGTTCGAGGTAAACCTAAAACAAAGTCCATAGATATATCCTCCCAAGGAACACTAGGTACAGGCAAAGGCATATATAAACCATGAGGATTGAGTCGTGACTTAGCTTTTTGACATGTAGTGCAGCGAGCAATAAAACGCTCAACATCCCGTCTCATCTTTGGCCAAAAGAAATGTGTAGCAAGTACTAGGCCCACTCAATTTTTCAGAAAAGTATGCAACAGGTTTGCCATCTTGTAATAACACACCTCCTAATCCAATTCCACTAGCATCACATTCAAGCTCAAAAGTCTTATTAAAATCAGGAAGTTGGAGTAAAGGAGCATGTGTCAACTTATCTTTCAATACCGTGAAGGCTTCTTCCTGTGCAGTACCCCAAAGAAAAGGCACATCTTTCTTTGTAAGCTCATTGAGAGGTGCAGCAATGGTGCTGAAATCTCTCACAAAACGCCTATAGAATCCAGCGAGGCCAAGAAAACTCCTCACTTGTGTGACCGTTTTGGGCTGCGGCCAACTCTCAATAGCTTCAATCTTGGCTTTATCAACTTCAATTCCCTGTGGAGTAACAACATAGCCAAGAAAAGATACTCGGTCGGTGCAAAAGGTGCACTTCCCAAGGTTACCAAACAATCGTGCATCACGTAGAGCAATAAAAACAGCACGTAAATGTTCCAAATGTTCTTCCAAAGATCTGCTATAAATCAATATGTCATCAAAGTAAACTACCACAAATCGTCCAATGAAAGCACGTAAAACTTCGTTCATTAATCTCATGAAAGTACTAGGTGCATTAGTTAACCCAAAAGGCATGACTAACCACTCATATAATCCAAACTTAGTTTTAAATGCTGTTTTCCATTCATCTCCCAATTTCATACGAATTTGATGGTAGCCACTACGCAAATCAACTTTGGAGAATATTGTAGAGCCACTCAATTCATCAAGCATATCATCTAGCCTAGGAATAGGATGACGATAACGAATAGTAATATTATTAATGCCTCTACAATCAACACACATACGTGATGTCCCATCCTTTTTCGGCACTAGAATAATAGGAACAGCACAAGGACTAAGGGATTCGCGTATATAACCTTTGTCGAGAAGCTCTTGTACTTGACGCATAATCTCCTTCTTCTCCTCTGGATTGGTATGGTATGGTGCACGGTTTGGCAGTGAAGCACCGGGAATTAAGTCAATCTGATGCTCAATCCCTCGAATAGGCGGTAATCCCGGTGGCACGTCTTGTGGAAAAACGTCAGCGAACTCCTGCAAAATGTTAGTGACAGCAGGAGGCAAAGAGGAAGGCACGTCCTCGAATGAAAATAATTCCTCTTTGCACACAAAAGCATAGCAAACAGATTTGCTGAAATCTAGCTCATCAATATCAGATTTGGTGGCAAATAAACATGCACTTTTCAATTTAATTTCAGAAGCAACACTAGATGGTTTATTATTAGGCTTCATTTGTTGCTCAAATTCTTTTGCCACAATCTGATTTTCACTCTTAGTCTTCTCCTGTTGTGCTTTATTAGCTCTATTAATATCATCTTTCAAAATGGAATCAGGAGTCATAGGAAGCAAATTAATATTTTTATCCTTATGAACAAGAGTATAGTGATTGTTTCTACCATGGTGTACAGAATTTTTATCAAATTGCCATGGTCTACCAAGTAATAAGGAACATGCTTGCATAGGTACCACATCTGATAGAGGCGGAGGTGTCCCGTCTTTCGATGAGATGGTGGATTTCGCTTTGGTGGAAGTCGACTTTGACGATCCGACTACGAACGTGCGAGGACGTCGCGCCTTAGCAATCGCTAAACCAACTCCGAGAGGTTATTGACCACGCCGGAGCACGATCAACCTGACCACGAGGGTCTGTTTCCTGCGAGCAAACGAAGAACAAGCAAGAAACTAAGATTGCAATCTGGATATTGCGAATATAAGATGAAAGCTTTATTGATCAAGGTGGGGTTCTGTGACGCCTTTGTCTGGTCGTTGAACACAAACGAAGTACGCGAAGTTGCAGCTATGGCGAACTTTTAATCTAAACAAAACCCAAAGTCTAAACGATGACCTAAGGGCTGTATATATGGAGGAAGAGGGGGGAATTTCGTGGCCCTTGGTGGAGGGGTCCGAAATCAACCCTATCTCTTGTTCCCCACACATACGGACTCTAAAAATAGCCTATACTTATGTATTTCGAAATTACATGGGCCTGGCCCAATAATAAGGTGACGCAGCACCTAAAATAGCCTCGGGACGAAATTTATGAAGTGGCATCTTGTATATTTCGTCCAAGGCTTCATGCACCCATTATGGTGGCTTCAAAGTCCTGAAATCATCACTTGTAACTCCGTTATTGTTCCCCTTGCGCATGCCATCATCTCCATGCTTGTTCTTGCTCCAATGTTCATCCTTCTCCAAGCTAGGCCCTTCATTTGTAAGCAAAACAAATGTATCCAATTTAGGCAGCATCATATTCTCATGAACATTAGAATCATTACCAAGAAACGAAAGTACCTGGTAATTTAGTTGGCGTGCACGAGCTCTAGTAATTGGTCCAGTATGTATAGCAGCAGGGGCTGTGGGTGTAACAATTGTATTGATGTCCTCATCATCCTCCCCTTCTTGAAATGAAGTCGTCCTCGACGGACGTTCATCTTCCTCACCCAAATAAGGCTTCAAATCTGCAATGTTAAAAGTGGGACTAACCCCAAAATCTGCAGGCAGCTCAAGTTTATATGCATTATCATTTATTTTCTCTAACACCTTAAAGGGACCATCAGCACGTGGCATTAACTTTGATTTGCGCAAATCAGGAAATCTATTCTTACGCAAATGTAACCAAACAAGATCTCCAGGTGCAAACACAACATGTTTTCTACCCTTATCTCCAGCAAGTTTATATTTAGCATTCATACGCTCAATGTTTTCCTTAGTTAACTCATGCATTTTTAAAATCAATTCAGCACGTTGTTTAGCATCAAAATTAACCTTCTCCGAAGATGGAAGAGGCAACAAATCAATAGGTGCACGAGGTAGGAAACCATACACAACTTCAAAAGGGCACATCTTAGTAGTAGAATGCAATGAACGATTATAAGCAAATTCAATATGAGGCAAGCATTCCTCCCACATTTTCTTATTATTCTTCAAAACAGCCCTAAGCATAGTAGACAACGTTCTATTGACTACTTCAGTTTGTCCATCAGTTTGGGGGTGACAAGTAGTACTAAAAAGCAGTTTAGTCCCCAACTTAGCCCATAAACATCTCCAAAAATGGCTAAGAAATTTAGTATCACGATCTGAAACAATAGTATTTGGCACACCATGCAAGCGAATAATTTCACAAAAGAACAAATCAGCAACATTAACAGCATCATCGCTTTTATGACATGGTATAAAGTGTGCCATTTTCGAGAATCTATCCACGACAACAAATATGCTATCCCTCCCCTTCTTTGTTCGAGGTAAACCTAAAACAAAGTCCATAGATATATCCTCCCAAGGAACACTAGGTACAGGCAAAGGCATATATAAACCATGAGGATTGAGTCGTGACTTAGCTTTTTGACATGTAGTGCATCGAGCAATAAAACGCTCAACATCCCGTCTCATCTTTGGCCAAAAGAAATGTGTAGTAAGTACGTCCTCCGTCTTCTTCACGCCAAAGTGTCCCATTAATCCTCCTCCATGCGCCTCCTGCAACAACAAAAGACGAACGGAGCTAGCTGGAATGCATAGCTTGTTAGCACGAAACACAAATCCATCGTTAACGACAAACTTGTTCCACATTCTTCCTTCTTTACAATTCTGCATTACATCTTTAAAATCAGCATCATGCACATATTGATCTTTGATGGTCTCCAAACCAAATATTTTGAAGTCAAGTTGTGAAAGCATAGTATAGCGACGAGACAATGCATCAGCAATAACATTTTCTTTTCCCTTCTTGTGTTTAATGACATAAGGGAAAGTCTCAATGAATTCAACCCATTTAGCATGTCATCACCATGTTCTTCACGTGTAATAAGAGCCAATGTCTCCTCATCATAGTCACTAGCGGACTCATATCCACCATCTGCAGTAGCAATCATCACACGCGGAGATTTGCATTCCCTCGCATAATGACCTCCTCCCTTACAACGACGACAAATAATATCACTTGTGTGCCCTGTTGATGCCATGGAAGAAGAAGAACGCTGTGCAGGCCCCGCAGGTGCGCTCTTGGCAGATAAGGGTGGTTGTGCCTGTTTTCTTGTATCACGGCTGGAGGTGGCACCGGATGGAGGTGCTGGTGCAGTTGAAGTAGAAGATGCACGTGGTGTCCATGATGAAGGTCGGCCTGCAGAAAAGTTAGTTCGCCCCAATGCTTGTCGATCCTGCACTTCACGTTCAGCTTTACAAGCAAGATGGAATAAACGAGTGATATTAGTATACTCCTTATAGTCTAGAATGGTCTGAATCTCTCTATTTAATCCACCCAGAAAACGTGCAAGCATAGCTTCATTCTCCTCAACAATACCACATCTAATCATGCCAGTTTGTAATTCCTGATAATATTCTTCTACAGAATTTTTTCCTTGTCTTAAACGCTGCAATTTTTGAAGCAATTCACGTTGATAATATGGTGGAACCCAACGCGTACGCATAGCAGTTTTCAAAGCAGCCCAAGTAGTTGGAATAGGATA